>NC_143243.1:4558727-4731240 GCF_009617815.1 Ciona robusta | reverse complement strand
TTTTGAATTGTTCTAAAATATCAAGAACCTTGTTTTGTGTTGTCGGTAAAATGCTGTGACCAGGATTCGAACCTGGGTTGTCACGGCCACAACGTGAAGTACTAACCACTATACGATCACAGCTTTGCTTAGCAGAGGATGGTTTCGATCCATCGACCTCTGGGTTATGGGCCAGCACGCTTCCGCTGCGCCACTCTGCTTGCGCAACCATAATTGTAATTTTGTGTATTGTTCGACTTTGTTATATAAGAGGTAATTACTAATTGTTGGATTTTACAATCCGGTTCTAAAGAAGCGTCGATGGTGTACGGTTAGCATTGGTGCCTTCCAAGCACTAGTTCCGGGTTCGACTCCCGGTCGACGCAGATGTTTTGATTTTTTTATACTTTTGTTACTTCTTTAAAATATAGCTGTTTTCCATTTCTTATTAATATTTAAGTCGTAAAGGTTTTAAATTTTTTTTATTTAAATAACTGAAGTCATTTTAATTTTTCTAAAAATAATAACTTTTTTTGTGTTGTTGTTGTGGTAAAATGCTGTGACCAGGATTCGAACCTGGGTTGTCACGGCCACAACGTGAAGTACTAACCACTATACGATCACAGCTTTGCTTAGCAGAGGATGGTTTCGATCCATCGACCTCTGGGTTATGGGCCCAGCACGCTTCCGCTGCGCCACTCTGCTTGCGCAACCCATAATTGTAATTTTGTGTATTGTTCGACTTTGTTATATAAGAGGTAATTACTAATTGTTGGATTTTACAATCCGGTTTCTAACGAAGCGTCGATGGTGTAACGGTTAGCATTGGTGCCTTCCAAGCACTAGTTCCGGGTTCGACTCCCGGTCGACGCAGATGTTTTTGATTTTTTTATACTTTTGTTACTTCTTTAAATATAGCTGTTTTCCATTTCTTATTAATATTTAAGTCGTAAAGGTTTTAAATTTTTTTATTTAAATAACTGAAGTCATTTTTAAATTTTTTCTAAAATAACAAGAACCTTGTTTTGTTGTGTTCGGTACAAATGCTGTGACCAGGATTCGAACCTGGGTTGTCACGGCCACAACGTGAAGTACTAACCACTATACGATCACAGCTTTGCTTAGCAGAGGATGGTTTCGATCCATCGACCTCTGGGTTATGGGCCCAGCACGCTTCCGCTGCGCCACTCTGCTTGCGCAACCCATTATTGTAATTTTGTGTATTGTTCGACTTTGTTATATAAGAGGTAATTACTAATTGTTGGATTTTACAATCCGGTTCTAACGAAGCGTCGATGGTGTAACGGTTAGCATTGGTTCCTTCCAAGCACTAGTTCCGGGTTCGACTCCCGGTCGACGCAGATGTTTTGATTTTTTTATACTTTTGTTACTTCTTTTAAAATATAGCTGTTTTCCATTTCTTATTAATATTTAAGTCGTGAAGGTTTTAAATTCTTTATTCAAATAACTGAAATCGTTTTGAACTTTTCTAAAATAACAAGAACTTTGTTTTGTGTGTCGGTACAAATGCTGTGACCAGGATTCGAACCTGGGTTGTCACGGCCACAACGTGAAGTACTAACCACTATACGATCACAGCTTTGCTAGCAGAGGATGGTTTCGATCCATCGACCTCTGGGTTATGGGCCCAGCACGCTTCCGCTGCGCCACTCTGCTTGCGCAACCCATAATTGTAATTTCGTGTATTGTTCGACTTTGTTATATAAGAGGTAATTACTAATTGTTGGATTTTACAATCCGGTTCTAAAGAAGCGTCGATGGTGTAACGGTTAGCATTGGTGCCTTCCAAGCACTAGTTCCGGGTTCGACTCCCGGTCGACGCAGATGTTTTGATTTTTTTATACTTTTGTTACTTCTTTAAAATATAGCTGTTTTCCATTTCTTATTAATATTTAAGTCGTGAAGGTTTTATTTTTTTTTATTTAAATAACTGAAGTCATTTTGAATTGTTCTAAAATATCAAGAACATTGTTTTGTGTTGTGTTCGGTACAAATGCTGTGACCAGGATTCGAACCTGGGTTGTCACGGCCACAACGTGAAGTACTAACCACTATACGATCACAGCTTTGCATAGCAGAGGATGGTTTCGATCCATCGACCTCTGGGTTATGGGCCCAGCACGCTTCCGCTGCGCCACTCTGCTTGCGCAACCCATAATTGTAATTTCGTGTATTGTTCGACTTTGTTATATAAGAGGTAATTACTAATTGTTGGATTTTACAATCCGTTTCTAACGAAGCGTCGATGGTGTAACGGTTAGCATTGGTGCCTTCCAAGCACTAGTTCCGGGTTCGACTCCCGGTCGACGCAGATGTTTTGATTTTTTTATACTTTTTACTTCTTTAAAATATAGCTGTTTTCCATTTCTTATTAATATTTAAGTCGTGAAGGTTTTAATTTTTTTTATTTAAATAACTGAAGTCATTTTGAATTGTTCTAAAATATCAAGAACCTTGTTTTGTGTTCGGTAAAATTGCTGTGACCAGGATTCGAACCTGGGTTGTCACGGCCACAACGTGAAGTACTAACCACTATACGATCACAGCTTTGCTTAGCAGAGGATGGTTTCGATCCATCGACCTCTGGGTTATGGGCCCAGCACGCTTCCGCTGCGCCACTCTGCTTGCGCAACCCAAAATTGTAATTTTGTGTATTGTTCGACTTTGTTATATAAGAGGTAATTACTAATTGTTGGATTTTACAATCCGGTTCTAACGAAGCGTCGATGGTGTAACGGTTAGCATTGGTTCCTTCCAAGCACTAGTTCCGGGTTCGACTCCCGGTCGACGCAGATGTTTTGATTTTTTTATACTTTTGTTACTTCTTTAAAATATAGCTGTTTTCCATTTCTTATTAATATTTAAGTCGTGAAGGTTTTAAAATTCTTTATTCAAATAACTGAAATCGTTTTGAACTTTTCTAAAATAACAAGAACTTTGTTTTGTGTTGTGTTCGGTACAAATGCTGTGACCAGGATTCGAACCTGGGTTGTCACGGCCACAACGTGAAGTACTAACCACTATACGATCACAGCTTTGCTAGCAGAGGATGGTTTCGATCCATCGACCTCTGGGTTATGGGCCCAGCACGCTTCCGCTGCGCCACTCTGCTTGCGCAACCCATAATTGTAATTTCGTGTATTGTTCGACTTTGTTATATAAGAGGTAATTACTAATTGTTGGATTTTACAATCCGGTTCTAAGAAGCGTCGATGGTGTAACGGTTAGCATTGGTGCCTTCCAAGCACTAGTTCCGGGTTCGACTCCCGGTCGACGCAGATGTTTTGATTTTTTTATACTTTTGTTACTTCTTTAAAATATAGCTGTTTTCCATTTCTTATTAATATTTAAGTCGTGAAGGTTTTATTTTTTTTTTATTTAAATAACTGAAGTCATTTTGAATTGTTCTAAAATATCAAGAACATTGTTTTGTGTTGTGTTCGGTACAAATGCTGTGACCAGGATTCGAACCTGGGTTGTCACGGCCACAACGTGAAGTACTAACCACTATACGATCACAGCTTTGCATAGCAGAGGATGGTTTCGATCCATCGACCTCTGGGTTATGGGCCCAGCACGCTTCCGCTGCGCCACTCTGCTTGCGCAACCCATAATTGTAATTTCGTGTATTGTTCGACTTTGTTATATAAGAGGTAATTACTAATTGTTGGATTTTACAATCCGTTTCTAACGAAGCGTCGATGGTGTAACGGTTAGCATTGGTGCCTTCCAAGCACTAGTTCCGGGTTCGACTCCCGGTCGACGCAGATGTTTTGATTTTTTTATACTTTTGTTACTTCTTTAAAATATAGCTGTTTCCATTTCTTATTAATATTTAAGTCGTGAAGGTTTTAATTTTTTTTATTTAAATAACTGAAGTCATTTTGAATTGTTCTAAAATATCAAGAACCTTGTTTTGTGTTCGGTAAAATTGCTGTGACCAGGATTCGAACCTGGGTTGTCACGGCCACAACGTGAAGTACTAACCACTATACGATCACAGCTTTGCTTAGCAGAGGATGGTTTCGATCCATCGACCTCTGGGTTATGGGCCCAGCACGCTTCCGCTGCGCCACTCTGCTTGCGCAACCCAAATTGTAATTTTGTGTATTGTTCGACTTTGTTATATAAGAGGTAATTACTAATTGTTGGATTTTACAATCCGGTTCTAACGAAGCGTCGATGGTGTAACGGTTAGCATTGGTGCCTTCCAAGCACTAGTTCCGGGTTCGACTCCCGGTCGACGCAGATGTTTTGATTTTTTTATACTTTTGTTACTTCTTTAAAATATAGCTGTTTTCCATTTCTTATTAATATTTAAGTCGTGAAGGTTTTATTTTTTTATTTAAATAACTGAAGTCATTTTGAATTGTTCTAAAATATCAAGAACTTGTTTTTTGTGTTGTGTTCGGTACAAATGCTGTGACCAGGATTCGAACCTGGGTTGTCACGGCCACAACGTGAAGTACTAACCACTATACGATCACAGCTTTGCATAGCAGAGGATGGTTTCGATCCATCGACTTCTGGGTTATGGGCCCAGCACGCTTCCGCTGCGCCACTCTGCTTGCGCAACCCATAATTGTAATTTCGTGTTTGTTCGACTTTGTTATATAAGAGGTAATTACTAATTGTTGGATTTTACAATCCGGTTCTAAAGAAGCGTCGATGGTGTAACGGTTAGCATTGGTGCCTTCCAAGCACTAGTTCCGGGTTCGACTCCCGGTCGACGCAGATGTTTTGATTTTTTTATACTTTTGTTACTTCTTTAAAATATAGCTGTTTTCCATTTCTTATTAATATTTAAGTCGTGAAGGTTTTAATTTTTTTTATTTAAATAACTGAAGTCATTTTGAATTGTTCTATAATATCAAGAACCTTGTTTTGTGTTCGGTAAAATTGCTGTGACCAGGATTCGAACCTGGGTTGTCACGGCCACAACGTGGAGTACTAACCACTATACGATCACAGCTTTGCTTAGCAGAGGATGGTTTCGATCCATCGACCTCTGGGTTATGGGCCCAGCACGCTTCCGCTGCGCCACTGTGCTTGCGCAACCCAAATTTGTAATTTTGTGTATTGTTCGACTTTGTTATATAAGAGGTAATTACTAATTGTTGGATTTTACAATCCTGTTCTAAAGAAGCGTCGATGGTGTAACGGTTAGCATTGGTGCCTTCCAAGCACTAGTTCCGGGTTCGACTCCGGTCGACGCAGATTTTTTGATTTTTTATACTTTTGTTAATTCATTAAAAATAGCTTTTTTCCATTTCTTATTAATATTTAAGTCGTAAAGGTTTTAAATTTTTTATTTAAATAACTGAAGTCATTTTAAATTTTCTAAAATAACAAGAACTTTGTTTTTGTGTTTCGGTAAAATTGCTGTGACCAGGATTCGAACCTGGGTTGTCACGGCCACAACGTGAAGTACTAACCACTATACGATCACAGCTTTGCTTAGCAGAGGATGGTTTCGATCCATCGACCTCTGGGTTATGGGCCCAGCACGCTTCCGCTGCGCCACTCTGCTTGCGCAACCCAAAATTGTAATTTTGTGTATTGTTCGACTTTGTTATATAAGAGGTAATTACTAATTGTTGGATTTTACAATCCGGTTCTAACGAAGCGTCGATGGTGTAACGGTTAGCATTGGTGCCTTCCAAGCACTAGTTCCGGGTTCGACTCCCGGTCGACGCAGATGTTTTGATTTTTTGTATACTTTTGTTACTTCTTTAAAATATAGCTGTTTTCCATTTCTTATTAATATTTAAGTCGTGAAGGTTTTATTTTTTTTATTTAAATAACTGAAGTCATTTTGAATTGTTCTAAAATATCAAGAACATTGTTTTGTGTTGTGTTCGGTACAAATGCTGTGACCAGGATTCGAACCTGGGTTGTCACGGCCACAACGTGAAGTACTAACCACTATACGATCACAGCTTTGCATAGCAGAGGATGGTTTCGATCCATCGACTTCTGGGTTATGGGCCCAGCACGCTTCCGCTGCGCCACTCTGCTTGCGCAACCCATAATTGTAATTTCGTGTTTGTTCGACTTTGTTATATAAGAGGTAATTACTAATTGTTGGATTTACAATCCGGTTCTAAGAAGCGTCGATGGTGTAACGGTTAGCATTGGTGCCTTCCAAGCACTAGTTCCGGGTTCGACTCCCGGTCGACGCAGATGTTTTGATTTTTTTATACTTTTGTTACTTCTTTAAAATATAGCTGTTTTCCATTTCTTATTAATATTTAAGTCGTGAAGGTTTTAATTTTTTTTATTTAAATAACTGAAGTCATTTTGAATTGTTCTATAATATCAAGAACCTTGTTTTGTGTTCGGTAAAATTGCTGTGACCAGGATTCGAACCTGGGTTGTCACGGCCACAACGTTGAGTACTAACCACTATACGATCACAGCTTTGCTTAGCAGAGGATGGTTTCGATCCATCGACCTCTGGGTTATGGGCCCAGCACGCTTCCGCTGCGCCACTGTGCTTGCGCAACCCAAATTTGTAATTTTGTGTATTGTTCGACTTTGTTATATAAGAGGTAATTACTAATTGTTGGATTTTACAATCCGGTTCTAAAGAAGCGTCGATGGTGTAACGGTTAGCATTGGTGCCTTCCAAGCACTAGTTCCGGGTTCGACTCCCGGTCGACGCAGATTTTTTGATTTTTTTATACTTTTGTTAATTCATTAAAATATAGCTTTTTTCCATTTCTTATTAATATTTAAGTCGTAAAGGTTTTAAATTTTTTTATTTAAATAACTGAAGTCATTTTAAATTTTTCTAAAATAACAAGAACTTTGTTTTGTGTTCGGTAAAATTGCTGTGACCAGGATTCGAACCTGGGTTGTCACGGCCACAACGTGAAGTACTAACCACTATACGATCACAGCTTTGCTTAGCAGAGGATGGTTTCGATCCATCGACCTCTGGGTTATGGGCCCAGCACGCTTCCGCTGCGCCACTCTGCTTGCGCAACCCATAATTGTAATTTCGTGTATTGTTCGACTTTGTTATATAAGAGGTAATTACTAATTGTTGGATTTTACAATCCGGTTCTAACGAAGCGTCGATGGTGTAACGGTTAGCATTGGTGCCTTCCAAGCACTAGTTCCGGGTCCGACTCCCGGTCGACGCAGATGTTTTGATTTTTTATACTTTTGTTACTTCTTTAAAATATAGCTGTTTTCCATTTCTTATTAATATTTAAGTCGTGAAGGTTTTATTTTTTTTATTTAAATAACTTAAAGTCATTTTGAATTGTTCTAAAATATCTAGAACATTGTTTTGTGTTGAGTTCGGTACAAATGCTGTGACCAGGATTCGAACCTGGGTTGTCACGGCCACAACGTGAAGTACTAACCACTATACGATCACAGCTTTGCATAGCAGAGGATGGTTTCGATCCATCGACCTCTGGGTTATGGGCCCAGCACGCTTCCGCTGCGCCACTCTGCTCGCGCAACCCATAATTGTAATTTCGTGTATTGTTCGACTTTGTTATATAAGAGGTAATTAGTAATTGTTGGATTTTACAATCCGTTTCTAACGAAGCGTCGATGGTGTAACGGTCAGCATTGGTGCCTTCCAAGCACTAGTTCCGGGTTCGACTCCCGGTCGACGCAGATGTTTTGATTTTTTATACTTTTGATACTTCTTTAAAATATAGCTGTTTTCCATTTCTTATTAATATTTAAGTCGTGAAGGTTTTAATTTTTTTATTTAAATAACTGAAGTCATTTTGAATTGTTCTAAAATATCAAGAACCTTGTTTTGTGTTCGGTAAAATTGCTGTGACCAGGATTCGAACCTGGGTTGTCACGGCCACAACGTGAAGTACTAACCACTATACGATCACAGCTTTGCATAGCAGAGGATGGTTTCGATCCATCGACCTCTGGGTTATGGGCCCAGCACGCTTCCGCTGCGCCACTCTGCTTGCGCAACCCAAAATTGTAATTTCGTGTATTGTTCGACTTTGTTATATAAGAGGTAATTACTAATTGTTGGATTTTACAATCCGGTTCTAACGAAGCGTCGATGGTGTAACGGTTAGCATTGGTGCCTTCCAAGCACTAGTTCCGGGTCCGACTCCCGGTCGACGCAGATGTTTTGATTTTTTATACTTTTGTTACTTCTTTAAAATATAGCTGTTTTCCATTTCTTATTAATATTTAAGTCGTGAAGGTTTTATTTTTTTTATTTAAATAACTTAAAGTCATTTTGAATTGTTCTAAAATATCTAGAACATTGTTTTGTGTTGAGTTCGGTACAAATGCTGTGACCAGGATTCGAACCTGGGTTGTCACGGCCACAACGTGAAGTACTAACCACTATACGATCACAGCTTTGCATAGCAGAGGATGGTTTCGATCCATCGACCTCTGGGTTATGGGCCCAGCACGCTTCCGCTGCGCCACTCTGCTCGCGCAACCCATAATTGTAATTTCGTGTATTGTTCGACTTTGTTATATAAGAGGTAATTACTAATTGTTGGATTTTACAATCCGTTTCTAACGAAGCGTCGATGGTGTAACGGTCAGCATTGGTGCCTTCCAAGCACTAGTTCCGGGTTCGACTCCCGGTCGACGCAGATGTTTTGATTTTTTATACTTTTGTTACTTCTTTAAAATATAGCTGTTTTCCATTTCTTATTAATATTTAAGTCGTGAAGGTTTTAATTTTTTTATTTAAATAACTGAAGTCATTTTGAATTGTTCTAAAATATCAAGAACCTTGTTTTGTGTTCGGTAAAATTGCTGTGACCAGGATTCGAACCTGGGTTGTCACGGCCACAACGTGAAGTACTAACCACTATACGATCACAGCTTTGCATAGCAGAGGATGGTTTCGATCCATCGACCTCTGGGTTATGGGCCCAGCACGATTCCGCTGCGCCACTCTGCTTGCGCAACCCAAAATTGTAATTTTGTGTATTGTTCGACTTTGTTATATAAGAGGTAATTACTAATTGTTGGATTTTACAATCCGGTTCTAAAGAAGCGTCGATGGTGTAACGGTTAGCATTGGTGCCTTCCAAGCACTAGTTCCGGGTTCGACTCCCGGTCGACGCAGATTTTTTGATTTTTTTATACTTTTGTTAATTCATTAAAATATAGCTGTTTTCCATTTCTTGTTAATATTTAAGTCGTAAAGGTTTTAAATTTTTTTATTTAAATAACTGAAGTCATTTTAAATTTTTCTAAAATAACAAGAACTTTGTTTTGTGTTGTGTTCGGTACAAATGCTGTGACCAGGATTCGAACCTGCTGGGTTGTCACGGCCACAACGTGAAGTACTAACCACTATACGATCACAGCTTTGCATAGCAGAGGATGGTTTCGATCCATCGACCTCTGGGTTATGGGCCCAGCACGCTTCCGCTGCGCCACTCTGCTTGCGCAAGCCATAATTGTAATTTCGTGTATTGTTCGACTTTGTTATATAAGAGGTAATTACTAATTGTTGGATTTTACAATCCGGTTCTAACGAAGCGTCGATGGTGTAACGGTTAGCATTGGTGCCTTCCAAGCACTAGTTCCGGGTTCGACTCCCGGTCGACGCAGATGTTTTGATTTTTTTATACTTTTGTTACTTCTTTAAAATATAGCTGTTTTCCATTTCTTATTAATATTTAAGTCGTGAAGGTTTTATTTTTTTTATTTAAATAACTGAAGTCATTTTGAATTGTTCTAAAATATCAAGAACATTGTTTTGTGTTCGGTAAAATTGCTGTGACCAGGATTCGAACCTGGGTTGTCACGGCCACAACGTGAAGTACTAACCACTACACGATCACAGCTTTGCTTAGCAGAGGATGGTTTCGATCCATCGACTTCTGGGTTATGGGCCCAGCACGCTTCCGCTGCGCCACTCTGCTTGCGCAACCCGTAATTGTAATTTCGTGTATTGTTCGACTTTGTTATATAAGAGGTAATTACTAATTGTTGGATTTTACAATCCGGTTCTAACGAAGCGTCGATGGTGTAACGGTTAGCATTGGTGCCTTCCAAGCACTAGTTCCGGGTTCGACTCCCGGTCGACGCAGATGTTTTGATTTTTTTATACTTTTGTTACTTCTTTAAAATATAGCTGTTTTCCATTTCTTATTAATATTTAAGTCGGGAAGGTTTTGTTTTTTTTATTTAAATAACTTAAAGTCATTTTGAATTGTTCTAAAATGTCTAGAACATTGTTTTGTGTTGAGTTCGGTACAAATGCTGTGACCAGGATTCGAACCTGGGTTGTCACGGCCACAACGTGAAGTACTAACCACTATACGATCACAGCTTTGCATAGCTGAGGATGGTTTCGATCCATCGACCTCTGGGTTATGGGCCCAGCACGCTTCCGCTGCGCCACTCTGCTCGCGCAACCCATAATTGTAATTTCGTGTATTGTTCGACTTTGTTATATAAGAGGTAATTACTAATTGTTGGATTTTACAATCCGTTTCTAACGAAGCGTCGATGGTGTAACGGTCAGCATTGGTGCCTTCCAAGCCCTAGTTCCGGGTTCGACTCCCGGTCGACGCAGATGTTTTGATTTTTTTATACTTTTGTTACTTCTTTAAAATATAGCTGTTTTCCATTTCTTATTAATATTTAAGTCGTGAAGGTTTTAATTTTTTTTATTTAAATAACTGAAATCATTTTGAATTGTTCTAAAATATCAAGAACCTTGTTTTGTGTTCGGTAAAATTGCTGTGACCAGGATTCGAACCTGGGTTGTCACGGCCACAACGTGAAGTACTAACCACTATACGATCACAGCTTTGCTTAGCAGAGGATGGTTTCGATCCATCGACCTCTGGGTTATGGGCCCAGCACGCTTCCGCTGTGCCACTCTGCTTGCGCAACCCAAAATTGTAATTTTGTGTATTGTTCGACTTTGTTATATAAGAGGTAATTACTAATTGTTGGATTTTACAATCCGGTTCTAAAGAAGCGTCGATGGTGTAACGGTTAGCATTGGTGCCTTCCAAGCACTAGTTCCGGGTTCGACTCCCGGTCGACGCAGATTTTTTGATTTTTTTATACTTTTGTTAATTCATTAAAATATAGCTGTTTTCCATTTCTTATTAATATTTAAGTCGTAAAGGTTTTAATTTTTTTATTTAAATAACTGAAGTCATTTTAAATTTTTCTAAAATAACAAGAACTTTGTTTTGTGTTGTGTTGTGTTCGGTACAAATGCTGTGACCAGGATTCGAACCTGGGTTGTCACGGCCACAACGTGAAGTACTAACCACTATACGATCACAGCTTTGCATAGCAGAGGATGGTTTCGATCCATCGACCTCTGGGTTATGGGCCCAGCACGCTTCCGCTGCGCCACTCTGCTTGCGCAACCCATAATTGTAATTTCGTGTATTGTTCGACTTTGTTATATAAGAGGTAATTACTAATTGTTGGATTTTACAATCCGGTTCTAACGAAGCGTCGATGGTGTAACGGTTAGCATTGGTGCCTTCCAAGCACTAGTTCCGGGTTCGACTCCCGGTCGACGCAGATGTTTTGATTTTTTTATACTTTTGTTACTTCTTTAAAATATAGCTGTTTTCCATTTCTTATTAATATTTAAGTCGTGAAGGTTTTATTTTTTTTATTTAAATAACTTAAAGTCATTTTGAATTGTTCTAAAATATCTAGAACATTGTTTTGTGTTGAGTTCGGTACAAATGCTGTGACCAGGATTCGAACCTGGGTTGTCACGGCCACAACGTGAAGTACTAACCACTATACGATCACAGCTTTGCATAGCTGAGGATGGTTTCGATCCATCGACCTCTGGGTTATGGGCCCAGCACGCTTCCGCTGCGCCACTCTGCTCGCGCAACCCATAATTGTAATTTCGTGTATTGTTCGACTTTGTTATATAAGAGGTAATTACTAATTGTTGGATTTTACAATCCGTTTCTAACGAAGCGTCGATGGTGTAACGGTCAGCATTGGTGCCTTCCAAGCACTAGTTCCGGGTTCGACTCCCGGTCGACGCAGATGTTTTGATTTTTTATACTTTTGTTACTTCTTTAAAATATAGCTGTTTTCCATTTCTTATTAATATTTAAGTCGTGAAGGTTTTAATTTTTTTTATTTAAATAACTGAAGTCATTTTGAATTGTTCTAAAATATCAAGAACCTTGTTTTGTGTTCGGTAAAATTGCTGTGACCAGGATTCGAACCTGGGTTGTCACGGCCACAACGTGAAGTACTAACCACTATACGATCACAGCTTTGCTTAGCAGAGGATGGTTTCGATCCATCGACCTCTGGGTTATGGGCCCAGCACGCTTCCGCTGCGCCACTCTGCTTGCGCAACCCAAAATTGTAATTTTGTGTATTGTTCGACTTTGTTATATAAGAGGTAATTACTAATTGTTGGATTTTACAATCCGGTTCTAAAGAAGCGTCGATGGTGTAACGGTTAGCATTGGTGCCTTCCAAGCACTAGTTCCGGGTTCGACTCCCGGTCGACGCAGATTTTTTGATTTTTTTATACTTTTGTTAATTCATTAAAATATAGCTGTTTTCCATTTCTTATTAATATTTAAGTCGTAAAGGTTTTAATTTTTTTTATTTAAATAACTGAAGTCATTTTAAATTTTTCTAAAATAACAAGAACTTTGTTTTGTGTTGTGTTGTGTTCGGTAAAATTGCTGTGACCAGGATTCGAACCTGGGTTGTCACGGCCACAACGTGAAGTACTAACCACTATACGATCACAGCTTTGCTTAGCAGAGGATGGTTTCGATCCATCGACCTCTGGGTTGTGGGCCCAGCACGCTTCCGCTGCGCCACTCTGCTTGCGCAACCCAAAATTGTAATTTTGTGTATTGTTCGACTTTGTTATATAAGAGGTAATTACTAATTGTTGGATTTTACAATCCGTTTCTAACGAAGCGTCGATGGTGTAACGGTTAGCATTGGTGCCTTCCAAGCACTAGTTCCGGGTTCGACTCCCGGTCGACGCAGTTGTTTTGATTTTTTTATACTTTTGTTACTTCTTTAAAATATAGCTGTTTTCCATTTCTTATTAATATTTAAGTCGTGAAGGTTTTAATTTTTTTTATTTAAATAACTGAAGTCATTTTGAATTGTTCTAAAATATCAAGAACCTTGTTTTGTGTTCGGTAAAGTTGCTGTGACCAGGATTCGAACCTGGGTTGTCACGGCCACAACGTGAAGTACTAACCACTATACGATCGCAGCTTTGCTTAGCAGAGGATGGTTTCGATCCATCGACCTCTGGGTTATGGGCCCAGCACGCTTCCGCTGTGCCACTCTGCTTGCGCAACCCAAAATTGTAATTTTGTGTATTGTTAGAATCGAATTTGTTATATAAGAGGTAATTACTAATTGTTGGATTTTACAAACCGGTTCTAACGAAGCGTCGATGGTGTAACGGTTAGCATTGGTGCCTTCCAAGCTCTAGTTCCGGGTTCGACTCCCGGTCGACGCAGATTTTTTGATTTTTTTTATACTTTTGTAAATTCTTTAAAATATAGCTGTTTTCCACTTCTTATTAATATTTAAGTCGTGAAGATTTTAAAATTCTTTGTTTAAATAACTGAAATCATTTTGAACCTTTTTAAATATCAAGAACCTTGTTTTGTTTTCGGTAAAATTGCTGTGACCAGGATTCGAACCTGGGTTGTCACGGCCACAACGTGAAGTACTAACCACTCTACAATCACAGCTTTGCTTAGCAGAGGATGGTTTCGATCCATCGACCTCTGGGTTGTGGGCCCAGCACGCTTCCGCTGCGCCACTCTGCTTGCGCAACCCAAAATTGTAAATTTGTGTATTGTTCGACTTTGTTATATAAGAGGTAATTACTAATTGTTGGATTTTACAATCCGTTTCTAACGAAGCGTCGATGGTGTAACGGTTAGCATTGGTGCCTTCCAAGCACTAGTTCCGGGTTCGACTCCCGGTCGACGCAGTTGTTTTGATTTTTTTATACTTTTGTTACTTCTTTAAAATATAGCTGTTTTCCATTTCTTATTAATATTTAAGTCGTGAAGGTTTTAATTTTTTTTATTTAAATAACTGAAGTCATTTTGAATTGTTCTAAAATATCAAGAACCTTGTTTTGTGTTCGGTAAAGTTGCTGTGACCAGGATTCGAACCTGGGTTGTCACGGCCACAACGTGAAGTACTAACCACTATACGATCGCAGCTTTGCTTAGCAGAGGATGGTTTCGATCCATCGACCTCTGGGTTATGGGCCCAGCACGCTTCCGCTGTGCCACTCTGCTTGCGCAACCCAAAATTGTAATTTTGTGTATTGTTAGAATCGAATTTGTTATATAAGAGGTAATTACTAATTGTTGGATTTTACAAACCGGTTCTAACGAAGCGTCGATGGTGTAACGGTTAGCATTGGTGCCTTCCAAGCTCTAGTTCCGGGTTCGACTCCCGGTCGACGCAGATTTTTTGATTTTTTTTATACTTTTGTAAATTCTTTAAAATATAGCTGTTTTCCACTTCTTATTAATATTTAAGTCGTGAAGATTTTAAAATTCTTTGTTTAAATAACTGAAATCATTTTGAACCTTTTTAAATATCAAGAACCTTGTTTTGTTTTCGGTAAAATTGCTGTGACCAGGATTCGAACCTGGGTTGTCACGGCCACAACGTGAAGTACTAACCACTCTACAATCACAGCTTTGCTTAGCAGAGGATGGTTTCGATCCATCGACCTCTGGGTTATGGGCCCAGCACGCTTCCGCTGCGCCACTCTGCTTGCGCAACCCATAATTGTAATTTCGTGTATTGTTCGACTTTGTTATATAAGAGGTAATTATTAATTGTTGGATTTTACAATCCGGTTCTAACGAAGCGTCGGTGGTGTAACGGTTAGCATTGGTGCCTTCCAAGCACTAGTTCCGGGTTCGACTCCCGGTCGACGCAGATTTTTTGATTTTTTTATACTTTTGTTACTTCTTTAAAATATAGCTGTTTTCCACTTCTTATTAATATTTAAGTCGTGAAGATTTTTAAATTCTTTATTTAAATAACTGAAATCATTTTGAACCTTTCTAAAATATCAAGAACCTTGTTTTGTGTTCGGTAAAATTGCTGTGACCAGGATTCGAACCTGGGTTGTCACAAGAAATGTATATTTATATTTTTTAACAAAAAAAAACTAATACGTTACAAATATATTCAAATCCAACGAAATTTGGTTTTGATAGAAAGCGAACTTTAAATTACAGTACTATGGCCGCATGGCCCAATGGATAAGGCGTCTGACTTCGAATCAGAAGATTGAGGGTTCGAGTCCCTCTGTGGTCAGTTTCGTTTTCTTTAGAATTGTCCAATCAGAAGATTGAGTACTCGAGTCCCTCTGTGTTCAATATTGCTCTTCTTATTAATATTTAAGTCGTGAAGGTTTTAAATCCTTTTATTTAAATAACTGAAATCATTTTGAACTTTTCTAAAATATCAAGACCGTACAATTGCTGTGACCAGGATTCGAACCTGGGTTGTCACGGCCACAACGTAAAGTACTAACCACTATACGATCACAGCTTTGCATAGCAGAGGATGGTTTCGATTCATCGACCTCTGGGTTATGGGCCCAGCACGCTTCCGCTGCGCCACTCTGCTCGCGCAACCCAAAATTGTAATTTGGTGTATTGTTCGACTTTGTTATATATAAGAGGTAATTACTAATTGTTGTTGTCGACTTTGTTATATAAGAGGTAATTATTAATTGTTGGATTTTACAATCCGGTTCTAACGAAGCGTCGGTGGTGTAACGGTTAGCATTGGTGCCTTCCAAGCACTAGTTCCGGGTTCGACTCCCGGTCGACGCAGATTTTTTGATTTTTTTATACTTTTGTTACTTCTTTAAAATATAGCTGTTTTCCACTTCTTATTAATATTTAAGTCGTGAAGATTTTTAAATTCTTTATTTAAATAACTGAAATCATTTTGAACCTTTCTAAAATATCAAGAACCTTGTTTTGTGTTCGGTAAAATTGCTGTGACCAGGATTCGAACCTGGGTTGTCACAAGAAATGTATATTTATATTTTTTAACAAAAAAAAACTAATACGTTACAAATATATTCAAATCCAACGAAATTTGGTTTTGATAGAAAGCGAACTTTAAATTACAGTACTATGGCCGCATGGCCCAATGGATAAGGCGTCTGACTTCGAATCAGAAGATTGAGGGTTCGAGTCCCTCTGTGGTCAGTTTCGTTTTCTTTAGAATTGTCCAATCAGAAGATTGAGTACTCGAGTCCCTCTGTGTTCAATATTGCTCTTCTTATTAATATTTAAGTCGTGAAGGTTTTAAATCCTTTTATTTAAATAACTGAAATCATTTTGAACTTTTCTAAAATATCAAGACCGTACAATTGCTGTGACCAGGATTCGAACCTGGGTTGTCACGGCCACAACGTAAAGTACTAACCACTATACGATCACAGCTTTGCATAGCAGAGGATGGTTTCGATTCATCGACCTCTGGGTTATGGGCCCAGCACGCTTCCGCTGCGCCACTCTGCTCGCGCAACCCAAAATTGTAATTTGGTGTATTGTTCGACTTTGTTATATATAAGAGGTAATTACTAATTGTTGGATTTTACAATCCGGTTCTAACGAAGCGTCGATGGTGTAACGGTTTGCATTGGTGCCTTCCAAGCACTAGTTCCGGGTTCGACTCCCGGTCGACGCAGATTTTTTGATTTTTTTTATATTTTTGTTAATTCTTTAAAATATAGCTGTTTTCCATTTCTTATTAATATTTAAGTCGTAAAGGTTTTAAATTTTTTTATTTAAAAAACTGAAGTCATTTTAAATTTTTCTAAAATAACAAGAACTTTGTTTTGTGTTGTGTTGTGTTGTGTTCGGTAAAAAAGCTGTGACCGGGATTCGAACCTGGATTGTCACGGCCACAACGTGAAGTACTAACCACTATACGATCACAGCTTTGCATAGCAGAGGATGGTTCGATCCATCGAACTCTGGGTTTTGGGCCCAGCACGCTTCCGTTGCGCCACTCTGCTTGCACAACCCAAAATTGTAATTTGGTGTATTGTTCGACTTTGTTATATAAGAGGTAATTACTAATTGTTGCATTTTACAATCAGGTTCAAACGAAGCGTCGATGGTGTAACGGTTAGCAGTGTTGCCTTCCAAGCACCATTTCCGGGTTCGACCCCGGTCGGCGCAGATGTTTTGATTTTTTTATACTTTTGTTAGTTCTTTAAAATATAGCTGTTTTCCACTTCTTATTAATTTTTAAGTCGTGAAGGTTTTAATTTTTTTTTATTTAAATAACTGAAATCATTTTGAACTTTTCTAAAATATCAAGAACTTTGTTTTGTGTTCGGTACAATTGCTGTGACCAGGATTCGAACCTGGGTTGTCACGGCCACAACGTGAAGTACTAACCACTATACGATCACAGCTTTGCTTAGAAGAGGTTGGTTTCGATCCATCGACCTCTGGGTTATGGGCCCAGCACGCTTCCGTTGCGCCACTCTGCTTGCGCAACCCAAAATTGTAATTTTGTGTATTGTTCGACTTTGTTATATAAGAGGTAATTACTAATTGTTGGATTTTACAATCCGGTTCTAAAGAAGCGTCGATGGTGTAACGGTTAGCATTGGTGCCTTCCAAGCACTAGTTCCGGGTTCGACTCCCGGTCGACGCAGATTTTTTGATTTTTTTATACTTTTGTTAATTCATTAAAATATAGCTGTTTTCCATTTCTTATTAATATTTAAGTCGTAAAGGTTTTAATTTTTTTATTTAAATAACTGAAGTCATTTTAAATTTTTCTAAAATAACAAGAACTTTGTTTTGTGTTGTGTTGTGTTCGGTACAAATGCTGTGACCAGGATTCGAACCTGGGTTGTCACGGCCACAACGTGAAGTACTAACCACTATACGATCACAGCTTTGCATAGCAGAGGATGGTTTCGATCCATCGACCTCTGGGTTTTGGGCCCAGCACGCTTCCGTTGCGCCACTCTGCTTGCACAACCCAAAATTGTAATTTGGTGTATTGTTCGACTTTGTTATATAAGAGGTAATTACTAATTGTTGCATTTTACAATCAGGTTCAAACGAAGCGTCGATGGTGTAACGGTTAGCAGTGTTGCCTTCCAAGCACCATTTCCGGGTTCGACCCCGGTCGGCGCAGATGTTTTGATTTTTTTATACTTTTGTTAGTTCTTTAAAATATAGCTGTTTTCCACTTCTTATTAATTTTTAAGTCGTGAAGGTTTTAATTTTTTTTTATTTAAATAACTGAAATCATTTTGAACTTTTCTAAAATATCAAGAACTTTGTTTTGTGTTCGGTACAATTGCTGTGACCAGGATTCGAACCTGGGTTGTCACGGCCACAACGTGAAGTACTAACCACTATACGATCACAGCTTTGCTTAGAAGAGGTTGGTTTCGATCCATCGACCTCTGGGTTATGGGCCCAGCACGCTTCCGTTGCGCCACTCTGCTTGCGCAACCCAAAATTGTAATTTTGTGTATTGTTCGACTTTGTTATATAAGAGGTAATTACTAATTGTTGGATTTTACAATCCGGTTCTAAAGAAGCGTCGATGGTGTAACGGTTAGCATTGGTGCCTTCCAAGCACTAGTTCCGGGTTCGACTCCCGGTCGACGCAGATTTTTTGATTTTTTTATACTTTTGTTAATTCATTAAAATATAGCTGTTTTCCATTTCTTATTAATATTTAAGTCGTAAAGGTTTTAATTTTTTTATTTAAATAACTGAAGTCATTTTAAATTTTTCTAAAATAACAAGAACTTTGTTTTGTGTTGTGTTGTGTTCGGTACAAATGCTGTGACCAGGATTCGAACCTGGGTTGTCACGGCCACAACGTGAAGTACTAACCACTATACGATCACAGCTTTGCATAGCAGAGGATGGTTTCGATCCATCGACCTCTGGGTTATGGGCCCAGCACGCTTCCGCTGCGCCACTCTGCTTGCGCAACCCATAATTGTAATTTCGTGTATTGTTCGACTTTGTTATATAAGAGGTAATTACTAATTGTTGGATTTTACAATCCGGTTCTAACGAAGCGTCGATGGTGTAACGGTTAGCATTGGTGCCTTCCAAGCACTAGTTCCGGGTTCGACTCCCGGTCGACGCAGATGTTTTGATTTTTTTATACTTTTGTTACTTCTTTAAAATATAGCTGTTTTCCATTTCTTATTAATATTTAAGTCGTGAAGGTTTTATTTTTTTTATTTAAATAACTTAAAGTCATTTTGAATTGTTCTAAAATATCTAGAACATTGTTTTGTGTTGAGTTCGGTACAAATGCTGTGACCAGGATTCGAACCTGGGTTGTCACGGCCACAACGTGAAGTACTAACCACTATACGATCACAGCTTTGCATAGCAGAGGATGGTTTCGATCCATCGACCTCTGGGTTATGGGCCCAGCACGCTTCCGCTGCGCCACTCTGCTTGCGCAACCCATAATTGTAATTTCGTGTATTGTTCGACTTTGTTATATAAGAGGTAATTACTAATTGTTGGATTTTACAATCCGTTTCTAACGAAGCGTCGATGGTGTAACGGTTAGCATTGGTGCCTTCCAAGCACTAGTTCCGGGTTCGACTCCCGGTCGACGCAGATGTTTTGATTTTTTTATACTTTTGTTACTTCTTTAAAATATAGCTGTTTTCCATTTCTTATTAATATTTAAGTCGTGAAGGTTTTATTTTTTTTATTTAAATAACTGAAGTCATTTTGAATTGTTCTAAAATATCAAGAACCTTGTTTTGTGTTCGGTAAAATTGCTGTGACCAGGATTCGAACCTGGGTTGTCACGGCCACAACGTGAAGTACTAACCACTATACGATCACAGCTTTGCTTAGCAGAGGATGGTTTCGATCCATCGACCTCTGGGTTGTGGGCCCAGCACGCTTCCGCTGCGCCACTCTGCTTGCGCAACCCAAAATTGTAAATTTGTGTATTGTTCGACTTTGTTATATAAGAGGTAATTACTAATTGTTGGATTTTACAATCCGTTTCTAACGAAGCGTCGATGGTGTAACGGTTAGCATTGGTGCCTTCCAAGCACTAGTTCCGGGTTCGACTCCCGGTCGACGCAGTTGTTTTGATTTTTTTATACTTTTGTTACTTCTTTAAAATATAGCTGTTTTCCATTTCTTATTAATATTTAAGTCGTGAAGGTTTTAATTTTTTTTATTTAAATAACTGAAGTCATTTTGAATTGTTCTAAAATATCAAGAACCTTGTTTTGTGTTCGGTAAAGTTGCTGTGACCAGGATTCGAACCTGGGTTGTCACGGCCACAACGTGAAGTACTAACCACTATACGATCGCAGCTTTGCTTAGCAGAGGATGGTTTCGATCCATCGACCTCTGGGTTATGGGCCCAGCACGCTTCCGCTGTGCCACTCTGCTTGCGCAACCCAAAATTGTAATTTTGTGTATTGTTAGAATCGAATTTGTTATATAAGAGGTAATTACTAATTGTTGGATTTTACAAACCGGTTCTAACGAAGCGTCGATGGTGTAACGGTTAGCATTGGTGCCTTCCAAGCTCTAGTTCCGGGTTCGACTCCCGGTCGACGCAGATTTTTTGATTTTTTTTATACTTTTGTAAATTCTTTAAAATATAGCTGTTTTCCACTTCTTATTAATATTTAAGTCGTGAAGATTTTAAAATTCTTTGTTTAAATAACTGAAATCATTTTGAACCTTTTTAAATATCAAGAACCTTGTTTTGTTTTCGGTAAAATTGCTGTGACCAGGATTCGAACCTGGGTTGTCACGGCCACAACGTGAAGTACTAACCACTCTACAATCACAGCTTTGCTTAGCAGAGGATGGTTTCGATCCATCGACCTCTGGGTTATGGGCCCAGCAAGCTTCCGCTGCGCCACTCTGCTTCCGCAACCCAAAATTGTAATTTGGTGTATTGTTCGACTTTGTTATATAAGAGGTAATTATTAATTGTTGGATTTTACAATCCGGTTCTAACGAAGCGTCGGTGGTGTAACGGTTAGCATTGGTGCCTTCCAAGCACTAGTTCCGGGTTCGACTCCCGGTCGACGCAGATTTTTTGATTTTTTTATACTTTTGTTACTTCTTTAAAATATAGCTGTTTTCCACTTCTTATTAATATTTAAGTCGTGAAGATTTTTAAATTCTTTATTTAAATAACTGAAATCATTTTGAACCTTTCTAAAATATCAAGAACCTTGTTTTGTGTTCGGTAAAATTGCTGTGACCAGGATTCGAACCTGGGTTGTCACAAGAAATGTATATTTATATTTTTTAACAAAAAAAAACTAATACGTTACAAATATATTCAAATCCAACGAAATTTGGTTTTGATAGAAAGCGAACTTTAAATTACAGTACTATGGCCGCATGGCCCAATGGATAAGGCGTCTGACTTCGATTCAGAAGATTGAGGGTTCGAGTCCCTCTGTGGTCAGTTTCGTTTTCTTTAGAATTGTCCAATCAGAAGATTGAGTACTCGAGTCCCTCTGTGTTCAATATTGCTCTTCTTATTAATATTTAAGTCGTGAAGGTTTTAAATCCTTTTATTTAAATAACTGAAATCATTTTGAACTTTTCTAAAATATCAAGACCGTACAATTGCTGTGACCAGGATTCGAACCTGGGTTGTCACGGCCACAACGTAAAGTACTAATAACTATACGATCACAGCTTTGCATAGCAGAGAATGGTTTCGATCCATCGACCTCTGGGTTATGGGCCCAGCACGCTTCCGTTGCGCCACTCTGCTTGCACAACCCAAAATTGTAATTTGGTGTATTGTTCGACTTTGTTATATAAGAGGTAATTACTAATTGTTGCATTTTACAATCAGGTTCAAACGAAGCGTCGATGGTGTAACGGTTAGCAGTGTTGCCTTCCAAGCACCATTTCCGGGTTCGACCCCGGTCGGCGCAGATGTTTTGATTTTTTTATACTTTTGTTAGTTCTTTAAAATATAGCTGTTTTCCACTTCTTATTAATTTTTAAGTCGTGAAGGTTTTAATTTTTTTTTATTTAAATAACTGAAATCATTTTGAACTTTTCTAAAATATCAAGAACTTTGTTTTGTGTTCGGTACAATTGCTGTGACCAGGATTCGAACCTGGGTTGTCACGGCCACAACGTGAAGTACTAACCACTATACGATCACAGCTTTGCTTAGAAGAGGTTGGTTTCGATCCATCGACCTCTGGGTTATGGGCCCAGCACGCTTCCGCTGCGCCACTCTGCTTGCGCAACCCAAATTTGTTATTTGTGTATTGTTTTACTTTGTTATATAAGAGGTAATTACTAATTGTTGGATTTTACAATCAGGTTCAAACGAAGCGTCGATGGTGTAACGGTTAGCAGTGTTGCCTTCCAAGCACTAGTTCCGGGTTCGACTCCCGGTCGACGCAGATTTTTTGATTTTTTTATACTTTTGTTAGTTCTTTAAAATATAGCTGTTTTCCATTTCTTATTAATATTTAAGTCGTAAAGGTTTTAAATTTTTTTATTTAAATAACTGAAGTCATTTTGAATTTTTCTAAAATAACAAGATCTTTGTTTTGTGTTCGGTAGAAATGCTGTGACCAGGATTCGAACCTGTGTTGTCACGGCCACAACGTGAAGTACTAACCACTATACGATCACAGCTTTGCATAGCAGAGAATGGTTTCGATTCATCGACCTCTGGGTTATGGGCCCAGCACGCTTCCGCTGCGCCACTCTGCTTGCGCAAGACAAAATTGAAGAGTTGATGGTGTAACGGTTAGCATTGGTGCCTTCTAAGCACTATTTCCGGGTTCGACTCCCGATCGACGCAGATATTTAGATTTTTTTTACACATTTGTTAGTTCTTTAAAATATAGCTGTTTTCGAATTTTCATTATTACTAAAGTCGTAAAGGTTTTATAATTTTTTAATTGAATAACTGAAGTCATTTTTAAATTTTCTAAAAGAACAAGAACATTGTGTTCTGTACAAATGCTGTGACCAGAATTCGAACCTGGTTTGTCACAAAGTCCATAGAAATCTATGGACTTTGGTTTTTCAGATTCTATGGACTTTGATTTGTCAGAACCACGGCGTTTCCAATTAAATATAACATCGGTCTCGATTAGTTGCCTATGATCATTTTCCTGTTCACGGTTCAGTGATCACGAGGTGTGTGCTCTGTTTTTTTTTGTAGCAGGTATTCAGATTTAGCCAATCGGTTATCACAACTTGTCAAGCGTTTGCTTTTAAGAAATTGTACAGGTCATTAATACCTGTTTATGTTTTAGTATTTGCTAACGTAACAATTTACGTATCTGTTCCAGTGTGTGATATTCGATAGTGGGTTCATAGCAGTTGAATATATAGTAGTGGGGTTTTGAACAAGATGGCGATGGGTACGTTACCAGCATGTGTGGTGGATGTGGGAACAGGGTAAGTTGTGTTTACATGGGACTATGCGAAGAAGACGGAACACTTTTTCCGCTAGGTGTCGCTGTCGGCAATTATTTAAATTAAAAAATACGGTAAAACGCACAAAAAAACACCACAAAGTGGTAATAAGTGTGAAACAAATTAATTAAAAACGGTCGTTTACTCTCTTTGTTTCATTTTTACGGGGATTGAGTCCCGCACAGTGGAATACTTTTTTCAAGTTTTTTTTTGTTTGATTAGCACGAGTTAAGAGTTATGGGTAAAATAAGGTTTTAGGGGTTTGGGGTTTGGGGCCTATGTCTTATGTGTATAAACCAGGAAACTAACTGCTCCCCATAGAATAGAGAAACGAATTTTTCATCGCCTCCTAGCGGAAAAAATGTTCCGTCTTTGTATAGTCCCATGTGTTCTGTTCTGCTTTATCCAGATGGGAAAGAATAAACTGCATTGTAGATATTTCCAGTAATCTTTTAGCTGGTGACCGGCACTGCACCGTGAAAATTTTGGTTCCAAAGACGGACACTGTGTAATATTTTAACTGAGCCTCACTGATACTGTATAATTTTTGGGGGATAAATATGTTCTTGATGTTGAAAATTAACCTAAAAGTGCCCAAAACATGCTTACTTTTTTTTGTTTTTCTCTAAATGGTACACGCGTTGCTCACGATCAAGAATAAATAAACACTCTGTTTTACTATCTAATATTTACAGCTGTCTGCTTGCAGTTTGTATATAGGAAAGCATTATTTTGATTTTAATGTTGCACATGCAGTTCAAATAAGGATACTGTAAACAATTTGGCAGAAAACTTGGGAAGTTCCAGAAAGTGTATAAGAAATAAATTATTTTCATGCATAAATACAATATATATATAAATGTTATTTAAAAGCCAAGTAATCATTATTTAATGTTTTTGCAGATACACCAAACTTGGTTATGCAGGGAATACTGAACCTCAGTTCATTCAACCATCTTGTAGGTTCATATGTTTGTTCTACATTAATCAAGAACTGAAATTAACCTAAAAGATGGGAAACTACAGCTGCATTTACCGCAAAAAAAATAAATTTTAAACTGCTAAAAATTCATCGGAAACCATTGTTTTACAAATTCGTCACAAAGGCTACTTTATTTAAAATTAAATTTAATCTGTTACAGTTCCTAGAATATTAGGTGTTTAAAGCATTTTCATGAGCTGACAAAGTAGATTACAAAAAACTATTGTATGTTTCTTGCAGTCCAGCTTTGCGGCATCTTTATAAGTATTCAGAGTTAACCTGTCTGCTGATCATCATTTTATTATGTGAAGTTTGAAATAAATTAGTGCAATTTCAAAAACATTACTGTAATTTTTAAAGTATAGTGGAGTGGGGGAAGATGGAACACCTTTAGCACGAAATATATAAATATTCTGATCGTATTTTAAACAATTAACAATGGTCTATGAAAGTTGCGAGGACAAGGTTTTATATTTCCTTGAATGTTTTTTGTTTGCTACCAAAATGTACGGGAAAATAGAATGAAAAGGTGTCCCATCTTCCCCTATCCTACTATATATAATTCTAAAGTTTTTTTGTTTGCAGCGATATGTGTAAAAGAATCTGCAAATGTTGGAAACAAAGTTGCGAAGGGAGTCGATGATTTGGATTTTTATATTGGGGACGATGTACAAGATAAACCTACGTATGCCACTAAGGTCATTATCTTTACCTTTATATATTTCTTATAATTTTGTTTTGATTTTTTCATTATAATTTTTTTTCATTGTCATGTTTACCCACTAATTGTTAGTTTCATGTCAATTTAAACTTCGTAACAGCCACAAATTCACACTACTATGCGTAACGTATTGTATTCTCTATACCTATGTTATGTGTGTGTGTGGGTTTTTGGGTCGTTGTGTCAGTGTGTTTATAGAATGATAATTAGGCATCACGGAAAGCGTAGAACGCAACTGCAAGGTCTGGAGCCAAACAAAACACCCATGCTGATACGTATCTAGACGCTGCAGTTATCACATTACTAAACGGACCAGCCTCGAGACACTTTTGCTAGTTAATTTTAATTAAAACCAATTCATTACTCCTAAAATCATGACAGTAACCATAGACCTTAACTGCTAAGTCATAACCACAAGCAGTCACTCCCTAAACACTCCTTTAGCATCTCATTCTTAAAACTATTTGAAATTAAGTCAGTAAGGTTATCGTGCTCATTCGGGGCCATATAGATATTCTTTAATTGATCTATTGTTCTTGTGTTTTTTTTTAATTTGTTCTCACCTTTCTTCAGTGAAATAACTGAACATAGTCTTATAAATCGTGGTGTATAAAATTTTCCAATAAACGAATAATTTATTAATTATATATATATATATATATATTATTTGTTAACTGTGTCAAATGCCAAAAAATTGATGTTTAATTGATCATAGTCCTATAAATCGAAGTATATAACATTAAACATTTCCAAATAAAGAGAATTTTTTTTAAATATTACTTGTTATCTTCATCAAGTGACATTTTAATTGATATTTTGCATTTTTATGCAGTGGCCAGTAAGGCATGGGATTGTGGAAGACTGGGACTTGATGGAAAAATTTATGGAACAAATTATTTTTAAGTATCTTCGAGCAGAACCAGAGGATCACCATTTCTTGATGGTAAGGACTAATTGACAATTACAATTTGTGGTATACTGGTTTCTGTTTAAATGCAACCAAAAAAAACTGTTTTGTGATGTAGTGCTAATTAGAAAAGTGCCGAACCGGGCCTGAACTCGAAGGCGTGCCCGAACGTCTCGTATTTTGACGCTGGCGTTCAGCCCAGTATTTAACCTCTGCGTTCGTGCTGAGCTTTTAGTTAAAGTTCGGCGTTTAGCGAACCGGAGGTGTTAGAACTTCGGCACATTCCTAGTGCTGATATTATGCATTGTTTGTTAACAAAAAGTATTTTTTACTAAAATTTTACAGACAGAACCTCCGTTAAACACGCCAGAAAATCGTGAATATTTGGCTGAGATCATGTTCGAGTCGTTCAACGTTCCAGGTCTTTATATTGCTGTGCAAGTGAGTTTTAGTGTATTACTTAATATTCACCTAACATTAGGTCATGTTAACCTAACATTAGGCTATGTTTGCTTAACATAGGGCCAGCAACTGCTTGTAAGCTAATTACCCATCAACAATGGAATTGTAACTTACTTTAAATACAGGATATGATGTGTGTTAGTGACTTAATAGTGTTTGCACCACCCGTTAAATAAATGCTCCAGAATTACGATTGTAACGTTCAGTATTCAGTTACATTATGACACAAGATGGTATGACAATATAATGGTTATGGTTGAGGAAAGAGGTATCTGCTATTTTATACACAAGCTTAGTTTTTAACATAAGTATGCATATTATTGAGTCCCGGAAAAAAGTCGTTTTTTATGCACGCCTGCATTTAGGAGAACCAAAACTGATTCGGTGATGAAGAGATATGATTATATTTAAATGAAGTAAATAAATTAACGAGGGAGCACTTTAAAATAATTGATAAAGCCTTCAGCTTTTTTATAATAAGTACACATATATTAGGTCACGGAAAAAAAGTTATTTTATACACGCCTGCATTTAAAAGGTACAAAACTGCTCGAATGATAAATAGATATGACTATATTCTAGTTAACTCAGGTAAATGAATTACAGAAGAAGCACTTCATAATAATTAATAAGTTCCTATCATCCGAAATTTTAAATATCTCAATTGTAACTTGATGTCTATGTTTGTAGGCTGTGCTGGCTCTTGCTGCATCCTGGACTTCACGTGCGGTTGGTGATCGAGTGTTGACTGGTACGGTGATTGACAGTGGTGATGGTGTCACGCACGTTATACCAGTGGTAAGTATATCATGTAAACTAAAACCATTTTACACCGATGAAGGCAACCTGAATAGGAGGTTGAAACGTTATTTTGTGAAATTCTTACTGAAAGAGTCAAAATAAAAAATACAAGTATAATAGGCCTGGCAGCAGCAGAATGCACCATTTAAACTTGTTTGTTGTTGTACTGAAATAGTTTTAGCAGTTTTATTAATAGTTAATAAATATTCTGAAGTAGAATTGACAGATTTTGCCACAAGTCTCTTATACTCATGTTATTTGACCAATTCAAATAAAAACTTATACCCTTTTGATTCGATAATGTATTTTTGTGCTACCCTTCGTTACCAATTCAATATCTGCTCTAAGAAAAGCATGTAGATAGAGTTGAACACATTAATTATCCAGGCTGAGGGATATGTGATTGGAAGTTGCATCAAGCATATTCCAATCGCTGGTCGTGATATCACTTACTTTATCCAACAAATACTGAGGGAGAGGGAAACTGGGATTCCACCCGAACAATCCATGGAGGTTGCCAAAGCTATCAAGGTGAATTATAATATCTCTGTGAATGGTTATGCTTACTACTACTATATACATTCATAGTACTGTGGGTAAGATGGGACACACTTAGCACATAACATCCAAATATCCGGATCGTGTTTTAAACAATTACCAACGGTCTGGGGAGTCGTGAGGATATAGTTTTATAAATCTTTGAATGTTCTTTGTTACTACCATATTGGACAAAAAAAGAATGAAAAGGTGTGTCCCATCTTTCCCCACCGTACTTGTCTATTATATATATTTATTTAGTTTTTTATTTTTACTTATGTGTTGTTGGCAAATGGTTGTTATATTCAGTGTTAAGTTTTTTAAAACTACATCAGCTTTGGAAACTAATAAACGTATCAGCAATTCAATGGTGGAGGGTAGTTATATGCTTATTCAATGTTATTTTCAAACTTTTTGATTCTGTCTTTGTTTGAGAATAATTACTCAAAAAAATATAATTAATTGTTAAACAATAAATATATATTGTTATTGTTAAACAATAAATATATATGTATTATTTTATTCTTTTTGTATTTTAATGCACAGTGATGAGTTGCACATAGATTTTGTCGGAAATAGATTTGACGACACACAGAGTGCACAGGGGCCATCTGAGTGCATTGCATTTGTGTAAACCACCCAAATACCATTATAAAAACACATTTATTATGTTGGCCTAATATTTAAACAGGAGCGCTTCTGCTACATCTGCCCTGACATTGCTAAGGAGTTTGGAAAATATGAGGCAGACCCAAAGAAATGGATTAAAGTTTACGAAGGGTTAAACTCGGTCACCCGTGAACAGTTTAACGTGGATGTCGGGCATGAACGATTTTTGGGACCAGAAATTTTCTTTCATCCAGAAGTAATGCTATTATGTGGTTTAGTTTCAAAAAAATGAATTTATAAAAATTTTTTTTCAAGTTCTCTAACCCGGACTTCACTACCCCGATATCCACAGTAGTTGATGATGTAATCCAGAACTGCCCCATTGATGTCCGTAGACCACTGTACAAGGTAATTCTTCAGAGTAAAATGCGAAACCCTATTTCAAGCTAAACGTAAACTATTTTTTTACATTAAACCAGCGGTCTCTGAGTTGGTCCCATTAATCTGCTGAAATAAGTGCAGAGTATAAAAATGATTTTCTTTGGTAAATTTGGTTTGTTGTTAAACATATACACATAGTTAGAAATGTGGTCATTGCATTTGGTCCTACATTATGCTCAATAATAAACAATAAGAATAATCTTCTTAAAAAAATAACAAGTTTTAGTTATTAGCTAGCTAAACTAATCTTGTGTAATCAATAGGTAAAACTTATAATAATATTAATATTTTGAGAAGCTAAATTCCTTCCCAGCAATGAACAGGTGTTTTTATTTTATAGAACGTTGTGTTATCTGGTGGTTCTACAATGTTTAAAGACTTTGGAAGGCGTGTCCAGCGTGATTTGAAAAGATTGGTGGATGCGAGACTCAAGATATCTGAAAGTCTCAGTGGAGGAAGAATCAAGGTTTTGAATATTTTTATTTTAATGGCAGAATCTTTCTTCATTTTTTATGTTTTAAACTTTACTCTAATATTGGGAAAGTCTCATTAGATTAAGAATCGTAGTGTTGATTATTTTCATTTTAATGAAAATTTTTAAACACAAGTTTAATATTCTTTTTACCACAATCCACAAACTGGTAAACCTGTATATTTCACAGCCAAAGCTAATTGAGGTGCATTTTTATTTTAATAGATGAATCTTTATTAGTTTTGTTTTTTTTTCCATTTTTAAACACAATCTAATATTGTTTTTTTCATCATAACCCTTGTACTGTTAAAGCTGTATATCCCACAGTCAAAACCAATGGCGGTGCATTTTTATTTTAATAAGTGAATCTTTATTCATTTTATTTTTTAATGTTTAAACCTAAGTCTAATATTGTCTTTTCCTCATAACCCTCATACTGTTAAAATTCCACAGCCAAAGCCAATGGAGGTACAAGTGATATCCCACAGCATGCAGCGTTATGCAGTTTGGTTTGGTGGTTCAATGCTCGCTTCCACGGTGAGTAAACCTAAGTTTTGTTGTTAAAAGAAACAATACAATTTCCGACACCTGTTGTGGCAAGTATTTTTTGATCAATTTTGAAATTGTTAATGTGAATTCCTGGACTTTTAATTAGTTTCAGACTGTCCAACTAATGCTGACATGTGTATTAATTTTTTTGCAAAGGAGTTTGTGATCCGTATTTCTGTATAACATTACCCTTGTCTCACATATCCTGTAATAAAATCAAATATAATTAAAATTATTAAATTTAAATCTGAGTGTGTTTTCAAATTAAATCCTGATTTATAAAATTAATTACTAAATATAAAACCCTGTAACTGTAATCATTTCTTATACTCTTCTTGTTTGAATTTTTTCGGCTTTTATAGCTTTCCACAAACAATTTTTACCTGAACTTCTATGCAAAAACACGGGAAAATAACAATTTTTTAAAATGCCTGTGACAAATTGAATATATGCTTGCTTAATTTATTACTTATTGTTTCCGCCAATACTATTTATCAATAAAAATTCACAGGCCGAGTTCTACAAAGTCTGTCACACAAAAGCTGATTACGATGAGCGTGGCCCAAGCATCTGCAGATACAATCCAGTGTTTGGCACAATGTCTTAAGACCTAGCTTTGCACTTAATGATGGCAACTTATCCAATCAACTTCTTGCGACGAGAAATTGTGTTTCAATTATCATATTATTCCTATATATTGTGTTATAAACAGCTGATCTTTTGCTTTTTAGGCATTGTATGTTCTGTATGCACTGTTTATAATATGTGAATAAGATATATCTTGTGCTTGGTTTTTGATTAAAGAAAATTTAGCTAAGGCAACATCAATGCCTAATTAATGATGTTCAGCAAAACCCTATTATATTTGGCATGCCATTCCATTGTAATATGTATGGTACCTATCAAGCCACGCTAAAAACTTTAAGTAACTCGTCAATATTCAGGTAAAGAAATGCTTGAAAATCTTAATTAACCAATCATTTATCTTAACCGGATAGGTTGTGCCTTCGTATAATTGTGCGAAGTATTGCTATCAACATATATCTAACCGGTATCGTTTTTAAATACAATGGAGTTTCAACTTTACAAATAAGAGTTTTCAACATTTAAAATGTAATCGGTGCATGATGTGTTTTACTTCTTAGCACGAATACATCATTGTTCGAAAAGTTTTATTATTTTTAAGACAGAATTGTATCAGTTCATTAGTAACAAAGAAATGTTTCGTTGACTGAGAGATTTGACGTTGCATCCAAGGTGGCGTTGTGAATATTATAAGAACGTTTTTTGGTTGCTGTGAAAAGGGATATCTAAAAGTATGCTAGTTATAATACGTGCTCATTCATTAGAGCTGGCGCCCCAGGTTTACATCATGCATACTCGTAGCTTTATATCAGCTGCAAAGTTTAGGTTTGGCAGTTTCTTATTTTTAGCCGTGTCGGATTTGGCAAAGTTTTTTTAACAAACGCTGTTTAAGGTGTTTTACATATATTTGATACTATAGTGGGGCAGTGGGCCATTGGTTTGTATCGAGAATTATTACCACGAACTTCAAAAATTTTCCCGTGAGCATAAAATAAGCACGAAGCTATAACGCCTTTTTTTTAGTTTAAACATTGCTTAAAAATGGGAAATGCGGTTAATACTCACATACAGCACGCTGAGAAGACAGGAGTATGTCAGTTATCAAGCTTGAACATTGAGGAATTTCCATCTGCTTTGCTAAAGTTATCAAAATCATTAAGAACACTGGACCTCTCACGAAACAAAGTGAAAGCACTGCCCGATGCCATTGGAAACTTCAGTGTTTTAAAGAGTTTAAATATCAGTCATAATAGACTACCAATGCTATGCGATGGAATTTGTAAGTTACTCAAGTTGGAATCACTTATAGCAAGTTATAACATGCTCACAGCTTTACCTGCTGATATTAGTCGGTGCAAGTCACTCAAGTCTGTAGTATTGTGTGGCAACAAACTGAAAACTGTTCCCGAACAATTGGCCAATTTAAAACATTTAGATATGCTGGATCTATCGGATAATCAAATTTGTAAAATTCCGGACACCATTGGCAACTTACAAGCAGTAGAGTTAAATTTGAATCAAAACCAAGTAAATAAAATACCTGACGCACTTGCATCTTGTCAGCGATTGAAAGTTCTTCGTTTTAATAACAATTGTGTTTCATTAAGCGAGATGTCTACAAAATTACTGATTGAATCTAAAATTTCGCTTCTTACGTACGAAGGAAATTTATTCACAGAAAAAGATTTTCAACAAGTGACTGGTTATAATAAATACATGGAGAGATTTACAGCAACAAAGAAGAAGTTTGATTAATGCAATGATTCACTGCAAGTCTAAAGACTATGGCAGTTCCTGACGAGATCTCTGGCGCGCAAGACGGTTATTTTACCCGTGCTATCATTAAAAATTGGCATGCAATACGAGTACATATCCAAGCCAAAATAGGAATTATTTTCATTGACTAATTAATTGGTGTGTGTGGGACAAATTATGGCGTGCATAACCACAAGTTTGAAAAATCGCTTGTGCACGTGCCATGTTTGCAGACTAAATTCACTGTAAGATGCTCTTCAAGCAGACTTATTTTATGTACTGTTGCATGCCTTCAGTTTCTCCTGAGAAAGGGGATCTGAATAAGACTTTGAAATTACCACTTAAAACCAATTTGCCTGTGGGTCTTTATTTAAATTGCTGTTAAGAAACTAATATAGCTCATAGCCAAAGTTTTTGCGCAGGCCCTGGTTGATAAGCGATATTATTATAAAAATGCTCGCGAAAAACACAAACCTTTTTAACTAACATGGTAACACCTAACCGACATGAGGACACACCATTTTATTTCTTGCTTGTCATATTTATATATGTTGTTATTAATGTTTAAGATGTGTTGCAGCTCATAACCAAGATCATATTCCACAATTGTTTACTTTATCTGCATAACGCTTTTATGTTAAAATTAAATTGTTTTACATATCATGATTAAAATTTTAAAGATTCGAACAGCAAAATAGCGTCTGGGTAAAATTTAAAAACGATGGAAATTTTTTCAATGCATTATAATATACTTAGAAATATACAAGTGGCTGATGCAATGAGATACATACATAATACAAATTAGAGTTTGTAATGAAAGTGTGAAAAACACACACTTTTTATATCAAAACTATGTTTACAATATTGTAACTTTAACAAATATATATGTTTAATATTAAACATTTTTTTATTGTTGCTTCTGCAAGGTGTTTAAATATCATTATACGTGTATTAATTCAATATTTTTATTGTACTGTTAATGGCTAAGTATTGATTGTACTGATGTCTCAGTTGTAGAAAATAGCAGTAAAATATGGCTGGTGAAATATTTGCCACAAGTGTCCGTCTGGGAACTATAAGATTGTATCCTCGCTTTGTCGATTCTGGTTGCAATAATAATAACATCGAAATTCAACTTGGTTTAAACGAAATTACATTTGTTGCAACAAGTGCTGAGAATGAAGGTTTGTGTTTATTTTGTTTATTAATTTATTTGATACACTTTGACGACTTTGTGTCTGTTTACATTTTATCACATACAAAAGTATATGTAATTTGGTGGGTGATAGGCGGTCATGCCTTTAACCCAGAGATTACGGGCGTATGTGTCCTTGCGCAAAACACTTAACGGCAATTTCTTTATCCCAGTGGTCACTTATGGGTTGTCCAAATTGTCAGTCATACAATATAACAAAACAAAATTTATATAAACCCACAAACTTACATACGTGGTAGCACGAGGTGTATGAAACAGAACACTCGTGTTATAACGACTATCATTTTTTGTCCACACAATGATAAAGCAAGTTACATTCATTCATTCAACCAAGTTACTTCAATGTGCCATAAGCGCAAAATACTAATTTTCATACTTTGTGCTTCAACCACAGATGATGGGAAAGAAATTGATATTAAAATTCCAGTCCAGGCGATACATAAAGTACAAGCTCACTTACAAGGACATTGTCCTGTCATCTGGATGAATGTTAATTCAGCCTGTGCTGCTGAACTAAGGACTTTGTGTGGAATACAAGATAAACATGGAGCTTATTTTGACCCAGACGCCATAAGTAAGTTAATTTTTGTGTCTTTACGAGTATTTTTGTTTTTATTAAAAGTTTAACTTGGTAATAATTAAACATAAATGGCTCATTTGTCTGCTGGGTGTAGCGAACAAATAAATTTAAATACGTTTTAACTGTAAACATGTTTTAACAACTGTTGTTTTGTCGCTATATCCTGTCTTTTCGCTTAAAATATTTCTAAATTTTGACTTCGGTAATCAAAAGACAAATACAGATATTACCATTACATTGCAAGTTGAGAATTACAGCTTGTGTGGATACAGCTTAACAGGCATGGTTTTTATTATAGGCAATTTCTTTTTAATAACTTATATATTTATTTGTACTAATGCTGTTCTGTTTTATTGTTTATCCATGCTAGTGTTTCTCAAACTTGTTAGACCCATGGCACAAAGTGCACACTTGTATTTTCTGGAACTTTTTCTACCTATGTTTGGTTGTGAATGGATTAAACAGAAAACTGTCCAGTTAGATTAACATGTATTGATTAATAATTAATGCTAGATTTGTTTGCTATATTCTAGAATTTGCGGAACGTCAGATATCCATCACTTCAATATCAACATCCGATTCACGGCCGTTTGCTTTACAAAATCTTATAAAGAATTATTTCTTCAAAATTGCGAAACAAATCAAGATTAAGCAAGATACTTTCTTCTCCAGCATCAACCAACAACAATGCAACGTCAAATTAATGCAGGTGTGTGTTTATCTGTATGTTTTATATTTACCAAATGTTAGTACATTGATTGCGTAAATTAATGTGGTGAAGTGAAAAAATGACCACACAGTTGCATTGCTATCGAAACTCTAAGCATTCTGGCGAAAAAATGTAGAGATAACAGTGATAACACTTACGTTTTATGTTATGATGTATAAAACATTATGTGATACATTAAACATTTTTCTGAAAACCCTTTTTTTTGTTGATGAGAGTAGACTCAACTCTTGTTCTTTAATTTAAAATTTAGACAAACAATAGTTAAATATAGCTAAACAGACAATGTTATTATCGTTATTATCAACAGACAATGTTATTATCGTTATTATCAACAGACAATGTTATTATCGTTTCAAACATAACTACTCACACCTGCAGTTTTGTTTCTGTTTGTAGCAAGGTTTTTAAAGCAATAGTTAGTGGTTAAGCTACATTGGCTGAACTTGTATTGCGAAAATGATGTTTGACAGCTTATTAGTATGAAACATAAATCATTGTTTTGTGTGAAGGTTGCTGATGCAATAACTAAGCTCGATCACCAAAAGAAACCACGTATATCAAGTACTTTTGGTAAGGTAAGAAATCAAATAATTTTCTAGATAAATCAAACTTATTTACCCTTACATGGCGGGGCACTGGCAGTCTTTATAACACAGGTGTCTGTTTCATACACCTCCTGCACGCTTACGAGTTACCATGTATGTTACTTTGTTTGGGATTTTTTTTTAGAAGATGATTGTATTTTATCAATAAGACTCTTTGTGATTAATTTTGGGCATACAAAACTATCACTGATTCAGCTGAATATATTTAGCAAACTGAACCTTAAATACATCACTAGTTTCTATATTAAATTATATATTAATAGAAATTAGAAGCTTTAACAAATTCAATCTTACCACTTTACACGTATCCGCACCTAACTAGCAAGTAACTATTATTTAAAGCAGCAGTTAGCCTATATTGTTAATTGTAAATCTATGATTAACAATTAAAGTAGTTTATGGTTTTGTTTTGAAAGGTTATTAACATGCCCATAGCACATGCATACAGTTTAATAAATTTTCCAATTTGTATGTTTTTTGTCAATACTTGTATTTTAATTGCCTAACTTTGTAGTAATAATAAACATAATGTGACTTCCTTTATGTAGGGAAATGAAACTCCCAAGAAACCACAATTAAAAAGAAGCAAGGTGATTTGTCATTATTTGTTTGTTTTTCGTTTATTTCTAAAAACTAGTCTCTCTGTTGCATTATTCTAAACATTTATAAAAGTACAATATTATTATAAAGCGCAGATAGCCAGACACCTAGTGTTTTCCATCATAACATCTGTAAATATTGATAGATAAGCTTAGCAGTTACACAAATATTTGTAACTGGTAGCCTACATAATATTATAGATAATTTTTGAACAAACTTCAATTCTATTAATATTTAATACCATGTTCAAGTTATAGCCAACAGCTAAAGCTAATAAATCATATATATAGTAGGGTGGAGGAAGGTGGGACACCATTAGCACATAATATCCCAATATCCTGATTGTATTTTAAACAGGGTCTATTGAAGTCGTGAGGCTACGCTTTTATAATTCATTAAATACTTTTTGTTTACTACCAAATGGGACGGGAAAATAGAATAACATAATATGTTTTTTTTTTCTCCACTAACTACATATACAGTATTTATAAAAATATTTTTTCTCATTTCAGCAGTCAGTTTCACCATTAAAAGAAGAAACAAACAAGGTCATAATAGAATATATTTATATGTAAAAGAATTTATTGAAATATTTAAACTATTTATATATTACGGCATGAATGGCTTTAAATTTAAATCCTTTGGTGCCATATGTTAGGGAATCAATCAAATAATTGTATATTTAAAAAAACAAGTTAAATAACGGTCACAAACGGTCACGCCTTTTATCCAAAACAATATTTCTTCCTTTTTTATCAATAAGCATGTTTTAACAACTGTTGTTTTACCGTTACTAGTACTACCCGTCTTTTCGCTTTTTTAACTCTTTTGTTCTTGGTTATCGTGACCGAAGAGACAAAATAAATTTTATTCAAATGATGCTAACTACTGACAGGTCCGCAATAACTATATGTACACTCCAACAGAACAAAGCAACTAACTGAGTTAAATGTATAGGCCTATTATCCTGCATTTGTCCGGCGCCGTGGCGTAGTGGTTAGCGCGCCTGCCTGTAACCATTAGGTAATGGGTTCAAGGCTCGTCGCTGCTACCATTGTGGGCGTATGTGTCCTTGGGCAAGACACTTAACGACAATTGCTCCAACCCAGTGGTCACTAATGGGTTGTCCAAATTATCAGCCATACATAAAAAAAATGAAAAAGTCCAAAAAAAATAATCACCCACAAAGTAACATAAATGGTAACTCGTAAGCTGGCACGAGGTGTTAAACCCATGTGATAACGACTGTTGTTTTCCGGCCACGCGAGGATAAAGTAAGTTACATTCATTCATTCGTACTTAAAAATGTTAAAATATTATTTTAAATTTATAACATTGATATTTCTATCAGGAATTAAATAATCAACCAGAGAATAATCAAGGAAGTTCAGAAAGTAAAACCAGTGATAGTGATGATGTTCCTCCAAGACGTTCAAGTAATTTTTTTCATGCATGATTTTATTAAAACTTTATGTTTGTACTTAAGTTTGTTAAGCGGCATTTTCTTGTTATGTAAATATTGGGGACAAAGTTTTTTTTTCTAGAAAAAAACGGAGAATAGGGATTTTTAGTTATTCACTAAATGAGAATATCTGGTAAACTTAATAACTTCAGTTTCATTTAGTGCCAAAGTTTTTTTCTAGAAATAATGTAGAATAGGGATTTTTGAGTTGTTCAAAAAGTGAGAATATCTCATAAATTTAACAACTATTGTTTAGAATTGTAAAATAAGTTTAACTGTAGGAAACTGAGTGAATATATAGAACAGTTTATTTCTTAAATATCTACCACCCGTAAGGATTCATTAATTTACTCACTAATATATCTTCGCATGGCAAGACTACCTTTTATTACCTGAATCAAAATGTACCAAGCACTATACATACATTTTCAATACTCTTTTTTATTTTTCTACAGAAAGAAGGAAACTTTTACCACACATTGAAAGCACGAGTGACACTGAGTAAGTCTACTTCAGATCATTGTCTTTGTGATTGATGTTTTTTGATTATGAATGAATGTGAATGAATGTAACTTGCTTTATCCTCGCCAAGCCTGAAAAACGACAGTCGTGATAACACCGTTGTTCGTCCACCACGTGCCAGCTTATGAGTTACCAAGTATGTTACTTTGTGGGTGATTATTTTGGGGGGATGTTTTTTTTGTATGGATGATAATTTGGACAACCCATTAGTGACCACTGGGTTAGAGCAATTCCTATTAAGTGTCTTGCCCAAGAACACATACCCCCACAATGGTAGCAGCGACGAGCTTTGAACCCATTACCTCTGGGTCAGAGGCAGGCGCCCTAACCACTTTGCCACGCTGGACATAATTGATGTTACTCCTTCATTCAACAACAGCCAAGAAGCAAGCATTATTCAACCAACTGTGGCAACCCCATCCAAACCCACCCCACACCCCATTGGTGATGGTGAAATGACACATCAAGCACAAGGTGTAGAACAAAATAAAAGTACAGAGACCAAAGTGGAAATGAAGCCTGAAAAAGGTTTGGTTCATGTTTACATAAATGGTAGACAAAAGAATAATTTGCATCAACCAGTTTCTATAACATAACTATAACATAAAAATTAACATAATAGTAATAATAACTTTATTTGTCTCTTTAATTGCGATGGCAGAGATTTAAAATTGTTATAATCAAAAAGACATGATATAGCGACAAAACAACAGTTGTTAAAACTCGCTTACAGTTAAAAACATTAAAAATTATTGGTTGAAAGAAAATAAGCGTAGACGCTACACCTAGGTTTCATTTTATCACATTGTTTTATTTCCTAGCAAACACTGGAAACATGTTTGGCTCTGATGAAGATTTCACAGCCAGTATTCTCCACATGCTTAAGTCTTTTACTCCGAAAAATAAAGCGCAAGCAAAGCTGGAAATTCACAAAGTTTTGTTTAACATTCAGTTTAATTTGTCTGAAGAATAATTATGGTTTTCATTATAATATTTTATTCTTTTGTTTGGGTTCTACATGTTTTTCTTCTTCAACTGAGTGATTTGTATGTAGTGGTACCACTGTTGCAATCGGTAGTGTCTTATTATATACAATGCCAATACAGCAGAAGCTTCGATTTTTACACTTGCGGTCATTCTGAAGCGTTTGACCAGTTCAACTGTAGCATTACATCAAACAGTTGCATAATTTTGCGCATACATCTATATTTAAAAAAAAACAAAACTGTGATGAGTTCCGTGAATCAAGCAAGTTTGTCTACATTTACGAAAACAAACGTTTTTTACCGACGATAAGGTTAACTAGTGTAAGTGTAGAAGTCAACACATGATGCAGGAGTTGTACAATTGTTATTTACACATATTTTTTACCAATTACTCAATCCTCATACATCATAAAGGTGGCACAGTATCCGGAATTCGCCCGTTTTGTCCGGATTTCACTGCCGCATGCGGAACTCGGTAATGGGTTTGCATACGAATTCGCATGCCGGATACTGTGTACAGCCACCTTAAGTCTTCACTCCATGGGAAATGCACTCTACCTACTGCTCCGCAGTCACCAATGGCGGCTGAAAACCACTTTGTTGGTTACTTTTGGTGTGTTTGTGTATGTAAGTTAGCGTTATTCAGAATCTTCGTTTTGTAAAAAACGTATTTACAATCGCCTTTATGTATGTTCTGATTTACGTGCCCATCCATTTGAGCTTAGCTGTTTTTGTTTCAGCCTGCTCGCCGCTATCAGTCGCCCCTTCCTACAACAATTTGGAGTTTTCCGGTTTAATTAAGTTAAGTTTTGATACGATTCGTCTTTTGTTGCGTTAACGTAGTTAGTATACAGTTTTAGCTCGCTTGTAACTTAGTTGTAATTTACCCTATGAATTGGTGTACACACGAATGCTAAATACTCAAACCGCTAATAATTGTTTATTATTTTAAAGTTTAATTGGTGCTCTAAGTCTAGGTGAAGTATTTCGGTGGTCATTATTTTGAAAATTTTCAAGATGGCTGTGTTTGGATATTTCATCAACTACCACGTATACATTCTCATATTATCAATGGTGGTGATCAACAATGCACAACACGAGGGAAAGTGTGAACCGATAACGTTGTCTATTTGCAAAGGAATTCGTAAGTTAATTAAATTAAACAAATGAATGGAACTTACTTTACCCCGCGTGGCCGGAAAACGACAGTCGTTAAAACAGTGTGCATACACCTTGTGCCAGATTACGAATTACCATGTATGTTATTTTGTGGGTGATTATATTTTGGGGGGGGGGATTTTTTATGTATGGCTGATAATTTGGACAACCAATTATTACTGACCACTGGTTCACTGGGTTGGAGCAATTGCCGTTAAGTGCTAGCCACTTTGCCACGGTGCTAGAATAAAGTGTATTTGCACACTGTCCCAGTGTTCTACAGTCAATGTATAGGCTATTTAACTCAAGTTTGGCTCTGTCGCAAAGTTAGTAAGCGCCCTTGCCTTTAACTCAGAGGTTATATGTTCGAGGCTTGTCACTCCTACCTTTGTGGGCGTATGTTTTCTTGGGCAAGACACTTATCAGCAATTTCTCTAACCCAGTGGTTAGTAATGAGTTGTCTAAAGTGTCAGCCATATACAATATAAAAAATGAAAAAGAGTTACATATGTGGTTACTAGTTTTTGGCATGAAATGTATAAAACAAAACACCTGTGTTGAACGATTGTCTTTTTTCCCCTACAAGAGGATAAAGTAAGTTACATTCATTCATATTCTTTAAGAATCATTTCGTAATAACTTTTTACTTTAACAATCTAAGTGAATGCCTAATTGTTAGTGTTATTATTTTAATTAAATCAGTGTATAAGAAACTATCACAGTTTAAAAATAAAATATAAGTTTGATTTAAAATGGGAACGAACAAACTCAATTTTCAGAATACAATGTCACTATATTCCCCAATATATTGGGTCACCAAGATCAATCTGAGGCTGGACTTCAATTAAATCAGTTTTACCCGTTGGTTAAGGTATGTGGTCAAACTTTTAAAGGTTTTATTTATATGTTGGTATTTTTCCAATTATTTGTATATATATATATATTATATATGTGTGTGTGTGTTATTTATATGTTTGTATTTGTTCTAACTTCCAAATATTATTTTTAGATTTTAATAGTTTAAAATAGCAATTAAAAAAGGGCAAGTTTTTTTTCTTGAACAAATTTAGAATAGGTACATTTTTCTTACTGCGGGTTTTTGAAGGTTTTTATGACTATCTGTACACAAGTAATAAAGTAAATAAAATGTTTCTTCTTTAAGCCAGTTTTTATAAAACATATTAAATTTGATTAGAAATGGAAATAGTTGCCTGTATAAATTATTTGGCAAGTTGTTTGTGATCTACATAATTATGACAAGTTTTGCAATGTATATACCGTATAATATATGGTGGGGTTGAGGTTGGGGAAAATAGGACACCTTTTCATTCTATGTTGTTGTCCCATTTGGTCATTCGGTAGTAAACAAAGAACATTTAAAGAATTATGAAACTGTACCCTCAAGACTCCCATAGACCGTTGTTAATTGTTTAAAACACGATCAGGACATTTGGATATTATGTGCTAAAGGGTCCTATCTTACCCCACAGAACTATAATATATACATTAGGTAAAGAAGAGATTGCTTTTCAAATTTTAAATGTTCATTTATTAGTTTTATTTAATCATGAATCATGACCAATGATAAAATGTCTCTGTGACGCCTTCGAATCAAGTAGATACCAGTGTTTAAAATCTCTTTATCCCAGTTTTGTCCGATTGATTATAATTTGAGCTTAGGTGTATGCTATAATTATGTGTTTGTAATTGCCAGATGTAACTTCGTTAATTTTCTGCGTACAGCGCTTTATAAAAAGTAGTAACGGTATTAAATGTGTTGTTTTATTATTTGTTTGGCTTAAAAATAGAGTTGGGCATTTTCTCTTTTATTAAAGAATGTTAAGCAGTCACAGTTTAAATTTAAAGTCTGTGTTAAAATATTCTTTGCTGCTGTCAGCGCCATAACAAAAATTTTAATGTATAATATGCTCAATATTATCCTTTGACCCAAATAAAGAGGATTTAAATAAAATACCAAAACATTTGGATTATTGTCACAAAAATAACAAAACATATTATGTAGTAAAGTGGGGTAATAAAAAACAATGGGGTACTTGGGGTAAGTTAGGAAACCGCCCTAGCCCACTTAAAAAGTAATCATAGAAATCCTACGATCTTTTTCGGACATCAAGGTATGATGAGTACTGTTCCTCTAGACTAAATATATTTGTTTAGTTTATTATTATTACTAGCGTTTTTTGGTTTATTAAAATGTATTTTTTGATATGATTTTATTATTACAAATACAATATAGGTTGGTTGCTCGCCCACTTTGCAGTTATTCCTGTGTAGCGTTTACACCCCTATCTGTTCCACATACAACAGAGCATTCCCACCTTGCAGGCATATGTGTGAAGAAGCAAAAGCATGTGAAAAATTAATGAAAAAGTAAGTACAAATTTCGCACCATGCAAAAATGATACTAGTTAATCCTTTCAATGGTTTATTTTTTTACTTTTGTAGTACTGCTTACAAATCACTGTTGTCCTCTTATCTAGATTTGATTTCAGCTGGCCCAGAGATCTAGATTGCAGCAAGTTTCCTTTAAAAACAGAAGGTGATTTGTGCTTTGGAAGGGACATTATACCAAGTACTATCACTCCTACATATGTGGATAGAAGGCAGTGTTTAACTGGAGTTGGCTTTTCTTGTCCTGCTCACATGACTGTACACGAGAATGATATAAGTAAGATTTCTAGAAAAATATTTGCAATTTTTAGTTTTTTTAGTATATAGTACAGTGGGGGAAAGTAGGACACCTTTACTACATAAAATACAAATGCCCTAAGTTTTAAACAATTAACAACGACATATGGGAGTCGTGAGAATACGGTTTTGTAAATATTTTAATGTTCTTTGTTTACTACCAAATAGGATGAGAAATGAGAATAAAACGGTGTCCCGTCTTCCCCATCTTTCTATATATACATATTTGTTGTTAGTTTGTACAATCTGTCAACAAAAACCTTTCGCTAAATGGTATTGATGAAACTCTTAACCATGAATATCAGTTTAAATGTCAAGACCACGTATTACTTTGAGTGGCCAGTATCGCAATGCAATTAAAGTAACCAATCACCAGTTTATAACCTGTTAGAAATGTCAAGTGTGCGTCTCAAACATTTGGAATGTCCTTCAACATTAAAAATAACATTAATAATTCTATAGCCTACTATTAGTATTGCAAATTAATTTACAAGTTTTCAATAAAGAAATTGCAATGTTAAGAAAATAACTAATTGTATATTGTAACATTTATATTTTTTGGATTTAAATTAATAATGTGTATAAATTTTTGGATATGATTTTGAAAGAAATGTGTGTTGTAGTGTGTAGTGTGTACTATCACTATGCGCAATTTCACATAAAACACATTGAAACTTAAAACAATGAAACAAAGTAGGACTGGATCAGTTTTTATTGTTCGACAATCCTTCTTCTTCCTACATAATGTGTCCCAATCACTTGTTTTATGTGATGGTGATTGAAAACTAGCTGAATGAATGAATGTAACTTTTTCCTACGCTACTTTGTGGGTGGTTATTTTTTTATGTATGGCTGATAATTTGGACAATCAAATTAGTGACCACTGGGTTGGAGCAATTGCTGTTAAGTGTCTTGCCCAAGGACACATACACCCACAATAGTAGCAATGACAAGCCTTGAACCCATTACCTCTGGATTAGAGGTAGGCGTGCTAACCAACTGTGCTACAGTGCTGGACAGTTGAGTAATCTTACACAAACACAACTTTTGCACATCATTATGTCCACTACCTATACACTCAATGGTTTATTTTTTTTACTTGTTTTATTACAGGTTATGAGTTCATGGAAACTGAAAACTGTGGCGCGCCCTGTGATAGTAAAAGGCTCATGTTTTGGACAGAGTGAGTTGTCATTAGTTATACTATAAGTTACTTATAAATATATATTAAATATATGTATCTTTTATTATATAGTAGGGAGGGGGAAATAAGACATTTTTTCATTCTATTTCCTCGTATCGTTTTGTAGTAAACAAAGAACTCTCAAACAACTTTAAAACCATATTCCCACGCTCCCATAGACTGCTGTTAAATATAAGTTTCCTATATCCTATTTAAATACTAACAAGACGAAATATATTTATCTTTTATTATACAATTAGTTGGACTGGGTTTTTGTCTGTGATTTTTTTGTCGGGTTTCAGACCACCAGATCCTTACTGTATTTTTTTTATACAAAAAACTCTATGAGCAACAGATCATAGTTTAAATTTAATGTAGTTACGTGTTCTTGATTCTATTTCAATAAGAGACTGACGATGCCATTTAGGCGAAATATATTTCTCAATTACCACTAGTGGTTGGACTTGATTTTTGTTGGTTACGTTTTCGTATCACCAGATCATTACTTGTGTTCTGTGTTAATTTTGTTAATATGTATTTATTTCATTTCTGATGACCTAGAATTTTTGTCTGTTTTGTTTTCAAAGCACTAGGTCCTTACTATATTTTTTACACAAAAAACTCTTTGAGCACCAAATCAGGGTCGCAATTTATTACAGTTACTTTACTTATATTCTGTGCTAATTTTGTTAGTATACATTGATGACATAGATTTTTTGTCTGTTATGTTTTCAGAGCACCAGATACTTTTTTTACACAAGAAACTCTAGAGTTAAATTTCATTGCAGTTACTTTACCATTCCGTGCTGATTTTATTAGTATTTATTTATTTTCTGATATCCAATTGAAACAGGGGGGAAAAGCAATTCGCAAACTTATGGATTGGATGTTGGTCATTTATTTGTGTGATTTCCACTCTTTTCACAGTTCTTACTTATCTTATTGATATGCCGAGATTTCTTTACCCAGAAAGACCAATAATATTCCTATCAGGTAAATTTAAATTTCTTCTAATATTTTTAATTTTCTTTTTTGACTGCTTAAATATTTTTGGTTTGCGTACGTTGTGTCAATATCTTAAAGAAATTGGCAATATATATATTATATACCTTTTTCGATTTCTTATTTTTCCCTTTATTTGTGTACATTATGTCCCTATGCTAAATGAAATTTTTACCCTAACTTTTTACTTTTTATATATATATTTACATATGATAAACTCTGTTTAGTTCATTATTTCGAGAAGGTTCACTTTTTAAACACTTTATGATAAAAATATAATTTAATTTTAGCTTTACCCCAAGGGAAATCCCCCTCTCTATTAAATTTATCAATGAGTTATTACTCATGGATAAAAGGTGTGTCTATGTTAGTCTTGAGTTTATCCAATCTGACAAAAAACATCTAGGTATTTGAATTAGGGATTTTAAGTTTTTAAATTCTCAACTTGGTATTTGAATTACGGACTTTGAGTTTTACATTTTATTGAAACAAAATGGTATTCTATTCAATTTAGTTAGTTTTTAGGAATAAATCAAAAAGTGAGTGTGTTAACTTTTAGGAATAAATCAAAAAGTTTGTGTAATAGTTTTTAGGAATAAGTCAAAAAGTTTGTGAACTAATTTTTTCCATGGGTATGCCTGGCTCAAATAATACTCGTAGAAAGAGAAGTCTTAACCCTTGAAACTTAACAAGATCGGCCAGCTGTTAGGTGCACTGGTGTGCAAACAACACTTTAAAATTATCTATCCGTACATTTTAAAGCCTATGTCAATGTTTTGGGTATGTAAGTGGCATTATAGTATTTAAAACTATTAAATAGAATAAATTTTATTTTGCACAAATCTAATTTAATGTCTACTTAAACATTGTGTACACCAATGGTTCTTAAAATTTTTCGCATGCTACCCTTTTATCAAAGTTCCAAATCTGATTTACCTCAATATGTAATATGGGGTTCATTTATTTAAAAGCGAAAACAACTAATTACATCAGTTATATTTAATGCGACGAATGCGCTAGCTTTTTGGCGACGAGTTGTTCAATATCTGGTAAAGTACTACAATTGGCACATTTTTCTGTCCTGTCAACTGATATGGATTTTGATTGGTAGCTTATTTACCCTCTAAACATAAAAATTTACCCCAAAGGATAAACTTACCCCAGTTTAAGAAACGCTGGTGTACACGTTTCACTTTTAAAACACATACCAATGTTTTGAGTATGGTAGTGACGTTATAATATTTAAGAATATTTGTTTTGAACAATTTAAAGTGTGGTTAAGCATTGTATATACCATAGTATAAAGTACCCTGAGGCACATATACACAAGTTACCACCACGGAACGGTAAATTATCCTTTAATTAAACTATTGCCTGTTTTTATTAATTTGAACTGAAATCTTGTGCCACAATTTAATTAAATCATCATTTAATATAGAATATTTATTTTTGTTACCTAGTTTATTTATTATAAAATATGTATTTTTGTTACTTTATGATTAAATTTATTTATATTTTTTTTGTTACTTAGTTCAATATAAAAATTTAATGTATTTTTTTTTCAGGTTGTTACTTAGTGGTGGCAATCGCATACATCGTCGGTTTCTTTTTGCGCGATTCTGTTGCATGTAAACAGTTTCCTAGTTCCACTTGCAGCGCTGATAACACGCTAAGCACTTGCCCGAAGGTATGTAGCGTGGTATTCAACACTCCTGTTATTAGTATTGAGTTGTTTAATTCCTCCAGGTGGTCACACAAGGCGCTAGAGAAGCTGGCTGCACGGTCTTGTTTATGATGGTTTATTTCTTCAGTATGGCGAGCTCAATTTGGTAATATTATATTATCGTGGTATCATAGGCGCCTAACCTGGGGTGGCAGGGTGGGCAAGCCAACCCTAAAATTTTATGCACTGCATTAAATTTGTCCCAAAAATTTTAATTTGTTTTTTTTTTGCTTGTCTAACTATCCCTGCCTCCCCTGTATTCTAAAAAGTTTGTCATCTATGCTTGATATAATCTATGCTTACTAGTTACCACTCTTCTAAAATTGTATTAGAATATTATTACCCAACCAATACAACTAAGAAATACACAGATGTATAACTAAATAAACTCATTTATTTATTCACATTTTGTATGTATTGCCTGTTATCCTTTTTTATAAGCTAGCTGCTATTCCTACAGTTTTTCCTTAATGATTATTAATATTCTATTAAAACGGCTTTAGGAAGTAAAAATACAATAAAACAAATGCAAACTGTCAAGTATAAAACATCTTAAACCTGTGTGCTGGTTGCTGATTTTAATATTTTTTCTTGAATTGTTGTTAATTTTTTCACTAGAAATTTATTTTTAAGTTTAAAAATTAGTGAAATTCTAAGCATAGTTTTTACCTTAACAATTTAAAATGAATCTTAACCTCTAACGATGCCTAATAAAAAATAACTCCTAATAATTAAACTAATCTGACCTGTATACGCATGGACCTTGAGCACATTTAATTTAGTCCAGATTTGACCCCAACACCCTTGTACGTCCCAAAGTCATGTGCTCGCGATAATGAAGTCCGTATTCATATCCGACTCCAGCGTCCCACTTTCTGTCCCGAAATGCCCCACAGGCCTCTATCTCCTGCTATTTATAAAAAATCTGCTTTACTGTTTTAGGTGGGTTGTTCTCACCATAACATGGTTTCTGGCTGCTGGTTTAAAGTGGGGCAATGAAGCAATTGAAGCGAAAAGTCCATATTTCCACGGCACAGCATGGTCACTGCCAGCAATTCAAACTGTCATTGTTCTCATCTCATCTAAGATTGAAGGGGATTTGCTAAGTGGGGTAAGATAAGTAAATGTATTTTTAACTGTAAGCGTGTTTTACCAACTGTTGTTTTGTGGCTATATCCTGTCTTTTTGTTTAAAATATTTCTAAATCTTTGCTACTGCAACCAAAGAGACAAATAAAGTTATTATTATTATTATTATAGGACATAGGTTATAACTGTTTTCCTGTTTTTTTGTTTGTTTTTTCTCTTCACCAATTTGAATTCTGTTATTAGTTTTTTTAATCATCAAGATTTTAGCCAAATATTTTTCTATACCACACTTTGTAAATGAATGAATATAACTTTTATTCTCGCGACCACTGGGTTAAAGCAACCGCCGTTAGGTATCTTGCCCAAGGACACTTACGACCACAATGGTAGCAGCGAAAAGTCTTAAACCCATTATTTCTAAGTTACAAGCAGGCATGCTAACCAACTGTGCTATAGTTTATGTTAATAATAATTTTTCTCAATCTTTTTCCATTATGACAGAGAATAATAATTACAAAACATACAGGTATGCTTTGTTGGTGTGTACAACACTAAGCATCTTCTATGGTTCTTGCTTGTACCATTGTCCATCTATCTACTTGTGGGAACCTGTTTTCTAGTAGCAGGATTCGTGGCCATGTTTAACATCAGGTGTGTTTCTAATATTGTGTAATTTTTGATCAGAATGTGAAATTTAGCTGATATGTGTATAACTTATAAAGTAGGGTAAAGAAAGAGGGGACACCTTTACCACATGTTATCCAAATATTCTGATCGTGTTTTAAAAATCAACAACAGTCTATGAGAGTCAAGACTCAAGAGCATACAGTTTTATAATTCTTTGAATGTTCTTTGTTTACTACCAAATGGGGCGGGAAAATAAAATGAACAGGCGTCCCATCTTCCCCCCACCCCCTACTATAAAGGTTACAGCAACTATATATAGATCAGCTTTAAAAGTAAATAGGTAAAAATTTAAAAGCTACAGGAAGTTTCATACATTAAAGCAGTTTTGAAATTTGTAATGTTTTAACAATATTACTGCTATGGTTTTTAACATGTTACCTTCAGTCTGTTGAATTGGTATTATACAACCAACGATGGGTGTTGTTAAAAGTTATAACAATAATTGATAAAATATAGTATCTTTTTTGCTGACTGCATGCATAGTTTAAGACATAGTGACTCCTTCCTACTTTTTTAATGTACATATCTGAGTTTTTCACTTAAAACTAAAACTAGTTTTCTGAGAGTTATCACTTTGTTGGACCATGAGAATACTGTTAAATAATAGTGTAGCATTTTTTTGTCTGTTATCAATTGCGTACTTATAAAATTAAATTTAAAAACATCCCGTCTTTGCCAGAGTCCCGTCTTCCCCCACCTTACTAAATGTACTATCAGTGTTTTTTACAAATTGAGAAATAAAACATTTTCACAGAAACGTTGTAAAACATAACGGAGGAACTGGTAAAGTGGAAAAATTGGAAAGACTAATGGTTCGAATTGGAGTCTTTAGTGTTTTATATACCGTACCTGCTACAGTCATGATTGCTTGCTACTTCTATGAACAAATGAACAGAGATTCGTGGCAAAAAGGCTGGTTTGCCGAAAACTGCAGGTAATTTTTTTTAAATGAATGAACACAACTTACTTTATCCTCTAATGGCCACAAAACGACAGTTATTAAACACGAGTGTTCTGTTTCTTACACCTCGTGCCAGCTTACGAGTTACCAAATATGTTACTTTGTGGGTGATTATTTTTTTTTTATGTGTGGTTGATAATTTGGACAACCCATTAGTGACCACTGCGTTAGAGCAATTACCCTTAAGTGTCTTTCCCAAGGACATTTACGCCCACAAAGGTAGCAGCGAAGAGCCTTGAACCCATTACCTCTGGGTTGGAGGCAGGCGGGCTAACCAAATGTGCTACGGCGGACGTTTTTTTTACAGCAGTTTATTTCAAACTGTTCTTTGTTTGTTTTTTAGAAAATTCAGAGTCCCTTGTCCGTGTGAATATTCAAAACATGTTGGAAACAAACCAGACTTCATTGTCTTCATAATCAAGTATTTTGTCATGCTCATTGTTGGTAAGTTGATAATAATTTAAAAAAAAACACACACGAGGTCAGTGGCGGAGCCAGGGGGAGTTTAGGATGTCACGACCCCCCCCTTTTAAACTAAAAAAAAATTAATTAAAAAGAAAAAAAGTTTTCAAAAGTTTTTGATTAATACCCCCCCTCCCCCTTATTTATTTTCTGGCTGCGCCACTGCACGAGGTGTACGAAGCCACCGCGTATGGATGTATTAAATGTTAAAGCTATTGTTTTTATTTTAATTAGGAATCACATCTGGTTTTTGGATCTGGTCAAGCAAGACTGTTGAATCGTGGGCCAATTTTAAAGACAATCTATGCTGCTTTAAGTCATCAACACAGCGTGTGGCTGGATACCAGCGTGGTGCAGCAAACACTAATACGGCTCTACAGTCTGGAACATTACCCCACTGTACAGATGCTTTACAACCACTGTATCAAACTGCTCAGCACTCAGCGTAACCTGAGCCTTGAAGTTTGTTTCACTAAAGTTGATTCTTTGTTTCAAGGTCGTTGCGTTGCCTGCCATATCTGATGGTTAATACAATGAATGGAAAAAAACTGATGGCATCAACTTATATTCAACTTTTTACCAAAATAGTAGAAGTTAGACAGTGGAACACCACTAATCTTTTACACTCGTTTTTATTGTTTATTCACTTCCGTTCTTGCACACCACACGTTGCAATAATATTCTGTAATAAATAACTTTCTGCTCCACCACATAAACTAAATAAAGTAACTTGTAGATCTGCATTCGTAATATCACTTTCTTTTCCCCCTCAAAAATATTTCCCCTTATAACGTAGCATACATAACATCGTATACACATTTCTTTCCTGCTCTTGGCAGTATGTTTTTACCGGTGCTATTTTATTACTTTATTTTTATGACCATTCTTTTAATATACAAAGTTTTTAAGCTAACGGCACAGCCTTACAATTTCAAATACTTTTACCGTAAAACGTCCTAATATTTTTACCAAGCATGCGATATCCAATCTAACAAGCGGCTTAACTAACTTCACGCCTTTTTTTGCCGCCGACAAATAGTGAGAAGTGTTTTTTTATTTTCTCTTTTCACATGTACACAGCATTTGAAAATATAAACAGTTGTAAAATGAAACGGCAATTGATAATGTTTACTTGTGGTGTCTGTACCGGTTGGTCGCCTTAATAAATCAAACCATACACGCTTGAATTAACGTTTAAAGGTCTGGTCCAGTGGCGCACTGTTTAGCACGCATGCTTCTAGTTTAGACGATATACGGCCATACCACCGTAACCGTGTGCGTTCTTGGCAAAGACAATCCGCAATTGCTATAACTCAGTGGTCAGTTGTGGGTTTAACAAAAGTGAGTAAGAGGTGTGTAACAAAAGTGTTTTGTTCATTGAAATGTCAGAGTGGGGTTAACATAACATATAAGTACTGTGGGGTAAGATTGAACATCTTTAACACACAATATCCTGATCGTGTTTTAATCAATTAACAACGGTTTATAGCTATAGGAGTCGTGAAGATACAGTTTTAAAATTCTTTGAAAGTTTTATTTGTTTACCACCAGAAAGGACAAAAAACGGAATAAAAAGGTGTCCCATCCTACCCCGATCTACTATAGAATTTGTATCTCTTCGAAAACATTAGCGATCACCATGCTATTTTAAAGCACAAAGAGATGGGAATCAACAGTAAATAACAGTTGTTAAAACACACTATGGATAAAAAGTGTCAGATAAACTGCGTGGCTTTTGCTCCCAACTTTTGGTAAACTGATTAGTTAGCACGATACCTTGTAGTTTCATTATGTGCCTGTTTGGTGGATGAATATCTGCTGCACATCCTGAAGTATTTAGTTTATCGTAGTTTCGCCGATGTGTTAAAAACTTGTGCCTGGTCAGTATAACATGTTTGATAACGAGCGGTCGCGGAGATTAGCACGCCGTGGGGCAGTAGTTCTTAAACTTGTTTGTAAATGCTTTACCCTTTTTAACAAAGATGCTTTTCAGATTTACCCCCAATATGTAATATGGCGCTCATTTATTAAAAGCAAAAACAGCAAATTACAGCAGTTATGTTTAATGCGACGGATGCGCTTGCTTTTTGGCAACGAGTTGTTTAATGTCTGGTAAGGTATTATAATTGGCACAATTTTCTGTCCCGTCAACTGATGTGGAATTTAATTGGTGGCTTATTTACCCCCTAAATACGAGGAATTAACCCCAAGAGGTAAATTTACCCCAGTTTTAGAACCGCTGCCGCGTGGGGCATTGTTTTGCATGTCCAAATATAACATCCCTTTTCGGACTGCAATCGTATGCGTTGCAAAGAATAGAAAGTAATACAGTCGTAACGAGTGAGGTTTATGTTATTATGACCGATCACGAGTTACCAAGTATGGATAGTCGAACGGTCAATTATGTCGACCTAATAGTTTTTACCAATTTTATGTAGTAGGGTTGGGGGAAAATGGGACACCTTTAGGAAATTATTTCCAAATATCCTGATCGTATTTTAAACAATTAAAAACAGTCTAAATGGAACTCCTGAGGTTACGATTTTATAATTCTTTGAGTGTTCTTTGTTTGGTATACAAAATGTGACGAGAAAATAGAATGAAGGTGTCCCGTCTTCCCCTATCCTATATATACTATTGATAAAGTATCGTTAATCGCATAACATTGATAAAAGCACTTATAAGTAACACTTATAAAAATACGTTTAAGTGAAACTTCTGCGGAAAGCAACTCTCAACTGAACTTATATGTTAAAAATCGGACTTAACATTTCTGTCTCGCTTTTCCCGCCTTCTTCTTTTCTCCAAGAAAAAAGATGAAATGACACACCCATCGCGTGATTTGTATTGCTTTTGACTATATAAACATGGTTACGCACAAAAACAGACAGATCGTAACCGAAGTGCGCCTCGCCGGTTTTCTATTGCTTAACGATATAGCCTAGTACTGTAAATACAAATCCCGTTATTGTTTAAATTTTATGCAAAAATTATCATTTGTCGTATATTATTTTAGAAGCATTGTTAGTTTGTTTTAGTTTTTATTTAAAATTTTCACGATGAAATCTTGTTCTGTCGATTCCGGTTTCACTTCATCAAGCTGTGGTATTATGCAAGCGTTCTGCTTGTGTACTGGTGGTGGAGTTTTCGGAATTCTAGCACAGACAGGTAATTTTTTGGATCTGTTTGAAAGTATTGCAATAAACTTACGTTTATTAGTATAGTAGGGTGGGGGGAGATGGGACACCTTTTTATTCTATTTTCTCGTCTAGTTTGGTGGTAAACAAAGAACATTTAAATATTTATAAAACTGGATATATATAACTGGAAATTATGCGGTAAAGGTGTCCCATCTTCTCCCTTCCTACTATTTAATCATAAACCGACATTTTCAGGAATGTGGTCACAGACCGCCGGTCACGCCTTGCTGTGGATTTCCGTTTCAGCGTGGGTCATCACGCTTTTAGGGTACATGTCACGGGCAAGCGGAAAGCGGTGTTTTGATGAGAACGCGACCAACGCATTTAACTGCCTTTTCTCTGTCTTCTATATTGTCGGGACCATTTGCTTTGGAATATTCGAGGTACTATCTTTTAACGATGATGTATTGTAGGGTGGGGAAGACGGGTCACATTTAGCACATAATATCTAAATATCTTAATCGTGTTTAAAACAATTCACAACGGTCTATTGAGTCGTGAGGATGCGGTTAAATAATTTTTTGAGTGCGTTTTGTTTACTACCAAATGGGACGAAAAAATAGAATAAAAAGATGTCCCATCTTTCCCCACCGTACTATATTTCTAAATAGTAACACATTATCACTGTCTTACAGACCTGGGGCAGAGGGTATATTGGGGGAAGAAACTCCGACGGTCTGTTGGTTTTCATCCTAGCTCTTCTCACGACAATCGGATACAGTTTATATGCCATCTATGCTATTTACGCTTGCTGCACCAGCGATAAAAGTGGAAAAGATAATAAGACATCAGTATCCGTAGAAAATGGCAAAACAGAGGTATCACATATGCATTATTTATTTTAGTTCAACTTTACATTTTTTTAAAGATTGTTTTTTTCTTCAGGAACCACAATCTGAACAAAAGAAAATTGAAGAATAAGAATTTAAAGATTAAACATCCTAACATTTCGGTCTCTCTCTCTTTTTAAGCCGAGTTTTAATCTAAACTGGATATGTACATTCCTTAAAAACTGTATAGTAGGGTGGGAGAAGTTAGGACACATTTTAACTCTATTTTCTCTCCCATTGTGGTGGTAAACAAGAAACTTTTAAATAATATAAAACTAGATGCTCACGACTTCCATAGACCGTTGTTAATTGTTTAAAACACGATCAGGATATTCGTATATTATGCGCAAAAGGTGTCCCATCTTCCCACATCCTTCTATAAATTTTACTAACCTTCCACTTCATACATTTACTTGTTTGGCAATCACGGGTCTCCTTTTGTATAGCTTTTCCTGAACGACGTTGTTTGCTCTGTAATAATAATAAAAGTTAAAACAATCAATTATGTGAAGATGATTTAAACACCTAAAATTTACATTTTTACACCTTTTTTACACATTTTTGGTTTTTACACCTAACATTTACTCCTATACAGCTGTGGTTGCTAAATAGTAGAAAAGCATGCGTTAAAGGTATAGCGGAATATACATAAATAATTTACAGGAGAATTACTACTCAGCCAAGCGCCCTTACAGTAGTAGTAAACGGTAGTAAATAAAGAACATTCATAGAATTATAAAACTGTATGCTTACGAGTCACATAGACCATTGTTAATTATTTAAAACACGATCAGGATATTTGAATAGTATGTACAAAAGGTGTCCCATCTTACCCCCACGATAGGAACACTACCATGTCTATACATAATACATATATAGGATGATATAAGACAACAAGCAAACGGAAAATTTCGCAACGCTATTCTTGCATGACAGAGGGGTGGAATTTCCAGACTCATCACCAGCGCAGGTAAAACAACAAAAAAATTCGGCCAGACTTAAATTACTTTCGTAATACGGTACTTCATTACTATATATTTAAAATTCATTCTAATGGGACCATACCAAACTTTTTTATTACAAGTCTTCGATATTTTTATTCTGTTGATATGACTATTATCGGTATGACTACATGTCATAAAATGTTTTAGTGAAAATGTAAAAAAACGATATTTTCATCGTTAAGACTTTGTTTGAAATATAAACAATAAAAATGTTTGAAAGTCCTAGCTCGGTATTCAAATGTCCCACCCATGCTCGCTGTTTAAATGTAAGGCTTTATTTTTTATTATTCTGTTTGTGGTCGTAATGAAGCTTCCTTCCCTTGTCTTGCATGAGCGATTTCAAGAATTCTTACGGTGATGTCATCGCTAAAATTGGGTTAAATTGCTTGGCCTATAAAATGCGGATGTTAATTAACTTTTTATATAAAGAATTACTTGTAAATGTGAATGTAGAATTTTAATCTATTTTAATCTTAAACGTACAGTATTTAATCGCGTTAAAGGCAACAGTACGATATAGTAAGTGAAGAACTACGCGAAGAATGTTTGGTATTTCTGGTGTAATTGACCTCATTTCTGGTGACGCTGTAGAAATTGTTCACGCGAAAGCACGCGTAACAGAAAATTTTGCGGTAAAAGAATTAAATGATGGAGTTCTCTCAAGTACAGTCTAAAAATAGGTCCCCGTTTATGCCCAAACGCGTACTGCCCCAAACGCATAGAAAACGTTCTGGGTAAACACTTTTTAAACAGAGTGGTATGCGTAGGAACTTGTAGGCAACATATAGGCACACAAGCTATCACGGTGTGAAGTTGAATGAATGAAACGAACTTTATCTTCGCGTGGCCGGAAAACGAGAATGGTTAAACACGGGTGTTCTGTTTCATACACATTGTGTCAGCTTACGAGTTGCTAAATTTATTACCCACGATACCACTTATAATTCCTTTTCGTCAATCAGAGAATTCGTGAATGGCTCATTTTGTATGACAATAAAAAACACAATTTGAGAGTACTATTTACAAACCAAGTTTTTGCGTTTGGCTGTAGTCTAAAGCAATGGAACATAAATTGATATGTGAATCAAAACAAAATCTTTATGATATAGTAGGGTGGGGGAAGATGGGACACCTTTAGCACAGAATATCGACATATCCTGATCGTGTATGAACAACTATAACAACGGTCTATGAGAGTTTTGAGGATACGGTTTTATAATTCTTTGAAAGTTCTTTGTTTACTACCAAATAGGACGAGAAAATAGAATGAATAGGTGTCCCATCTTCCCCCACCCTACTGATCATCTGTCATAAAAAATCCTGACATTGATTCCCTTAACAAAGGTATAGTAGGATGGGAGGACACCTTTAGCTCCTAATGTCCAAATATAACAACTAACAATGGTCTATTGGAGTTGTAAGGATACGGTTTTATAATTATTTTAATGTTATTTGCTTACTACCAAATTCGACGAGAAAATAGAATAAAAAAGTGGCCTATCTTCCTCCGGTCTATGGAAGTCGCCAACGGTCTATGGAAGTCGCGAGGATAAGGTTTTATAAATCTTTAGATGTTTTTTTGTTTACTAGCAAATGGAACAAGAAAACTGAACAAGGTGTCCCATACACCCTCACCCTACTATAAACCATTTTTATCAAACTGTGTTTCTTGTTGGATACCTTTTATTCTATTTCGCGTCCATATAGTTCTTTACAGGGAGAGTGAACAAGAAAAGTTTAGTGTCTCCAAAGATTTAGTGATAGTATGCCACCATGTGGGCATCCTTTTGTGACACGCTTGACTTTTGACCATGAATCTACGCCAACCGTATCCTTACGACTACCGTAGATCAGGATATTTGGATAATTTGTGCTAAAGCGGTCCCGTCTTCCCCAACCCTACCGTATGACTTGAACGTTGTGTAACTATATCCAGTAAAAAAAATCAGTAAAAGGGCTACATTTTATCATTTTGGTTCATATATATCAAGAAGAACCTCGCGTTGTAACGTCGAGGAACGACACGACTGCTACACATGTGTACACTTTGCATTGGTGCAAATCATGTACGTGAAACTTAATGTTTGCAAAAAAGATCAAAAGCATATGTACACAAGAACATGGCCATCGTGTTTATTCTTTATTGAGTACAGAGATTCTACCGAGATGAGCAGTTGGGCGCTGTAGGCGTGTCAGCTAAAATAGGGAGTTAGCATTCAGCAACTGGATTGTGAAACACTGGGACTCGGGTTTCAGCAAGTGTGACGTCATAGTTGCTTCAATAAGATCTTCGCGGTAACTAACTGATATTGAGGCAAGAAACTTCGAAAAAGTAGATTTTCTTTCCAAACTTTTGTTCACAATGAGCGCAGACTGAAGGTCATTTAATATTCAAGCATTTATGTGCAGAATACCTTTGGCATCGGCCTTGATATAGAACACTGTGAAAGTTCCTGTACTTCTGGTTTAGCTAAGAAAATGGAATCCCAAAAAGTGATTGAAATTTTGTGATTTTAAAATGGATAACAAGATTGTTGCGATGGATAAATCAGCGAAATCAAGTTCAAATGGAAAGAAGATGAATTTGTTGGACCAAGTAAAACACCAGTTGGAATATTACTTTTCAAGGTTCGTCTTTCAAGTTTTCAAGCCCCAAACATCTTTTTAGTGTAGTTTATACTAAATAAATATGAAAAATGGGTATACATGTCACATTTTGTGAGTTTTAAAATGACGTTTACACATGTATGTAATGGATTGGACCAATAGTTACAATTATATTATGCTTATTTATGGAAAAAATCTCTAATTAACACAAGGTTTTAGACTAGGCTGCAAAATGTCGTCATAACACCTCCACTTTGTAATTTGGGCCAGCCGCACCCCTAAAGCGGCGCCTATGGCAGTTGGAACAAAAAGCTATTTAGAACATTTAAAAAATTTGCTGGAAATATTAGTAAAAATTATTAAAAAGTTAAAAAACTTCTCATGATGCTGCACCAGTCTGCAGAGTATGGCAGTTTCTGACGAGATCTTGCCCGCGCAAGACGGTTATTTTTCTCGCACGTGCTATCATTAAAAATCGGCGTGCAAACCACGAACATTTCCAAGCCACAATAGGAAATCCTACTTAATTTAATACGTATTTTGTTCATTGTTTATTTAATTGGCGTGCGTAGGACAAATTATGGCGTGCATAACCAAAAGTTTGTAAAAAAATCGCTCGTGCACTCTGTAGACTGGATGCTGCATTAATTAATTTATTGTGTGAATTTTTTTCTTTAATTGCAGAGAAAATTTAACTCAAGATCCCTACCTTGTTTCACAAATGGACAGCCAACAGTTTGTATCAATTTTAACAATTGCTAACTTCAATGCTGTGAAAAAACTTACTTTGGATATCAATTTGGTTATAGAGGCTTTAAAAGGTTTGTACTTTTTCTATTTCGAAATTGTATTTTAAACATTATATAACCGGCGCCGTGGCATAGTGGTTAGCGCGCCTGCCTGTAACCGAGAGGTAATAGATTCAAGGCTAGTGGCTGCTACCAATGGTGCCTATGGTGTGGTTGCTCTGTCAATTATGTTATTCTCTGTTGTGTTCAATCACCGCACAATATGGACACAGATTAAATTAAAACAGAAGTTTAATTATATAGTAGAATGGGGAAAGATAGGGCACCTTTAGCAAATAATATCTAAATATCCTGATATTGTTTTAAACAGTGAACAACGGTGTAGGGAAGTGGTGAGGATACGGTTTTATAATCCTTTGAATGTTCTTTGTTTACTACTAAATGGGACGAGAAAATAGAGTTAAAGGTGTCCCATCTTCCCCCATCCTACTGTATCCATGAATGATTTAGAACTTTATATGCAACTGTCAGCTTTAACGGCGGAAAAATCATCATTGAAATATTTAATGACTTTAGTATTAGGATTTGATAATTCAGTTACACTACACTACAGCCTAGGTTAATGTTTATTGATTGATTGTCTGTGAAATTGTGTCATTTTACGAAGAATTAAGTTTTAAAAGAAAACTGTTTTAAATCATATTGCCCTTAGGGATGCACATTACAGAATAATAGGTATTCTAGGATATTCTAGAATACTTTATTTCGAATCTAGAATTCCGAATCTAGAAATTCGAATCTTTTTATATTTATAGGAAAAAATAATTTTACCAACAAAAGTCAGTTTATTGACTCTTTCATAGCAGGCTTGTTAGATCATGAGCTGTAAAATGATCAAAAATTGTACCATTGGGTAGTTTTTGCGTCATGAAACGTATAGCAGGCTATGAAAAGACGTTAAGAAACGTTTATTCTCGAAAGTCCCACAAACACAAAAATATTTTTTTTCAAAATTAATGAGTTTCAAAAATTGTAAATATAGTATATGAGATGACGTGTGATGACCTCATGAAACAGAATAATGAATCCCGTAATTAGATTCCAATATAAAAGGATTCGAATATCATGGATTCGAAATTCTGTAATGTGCATCCCTAATTGCAGCTAAAGTTTAATAAAACAAAAAAATTGTGAGAAATTGGCTTTGTTTTTGATCGTAATGGTTATGACTAATGTATTGTATGCTTTCGTGGAGAATAAGATGCAAGTAAGTCAGCCGATAATGGTTAACGCATTCTACAGCTTCTGAATATGTACAAGTGGATGAGAAGTGTGAAAAAGTTCGACCCAACCAAAGACGCTGTATGGTTATTTTGAGAGAAATTGCACAGAATACCCCACAAGAGGTTAAATTAAAAATAAATAACAATTTTGCTTGTGTTTTGCTATATATTACATTACATCGCAAGCTGCTCAGCCTTTTTCTGGCACATCCCAACCATTAAACATAAATTAGTCCAAAGCTTTAGTGACCCATTTTTCAAAGCCCATCTCTCACCTCAAACAACTCATTTAATATTGGTGTAAACTTATTTCCCTTACACAATAAAACATGACACATCAGTAAAATCATGTTAAACTGCCATTAATCTGTTCCCCTCACTTTATTTTAGTCTAAGTGTGCCACTAGTAAAAGCATTTCACAGTATTATTCATTGATTATGCAAAGTGGTTAGCCTGCCTCTAACCCAGAGGTAATGTGTTCACGGCTTGACGCTGCTACCATTGTGGGCGTATGTGTCCTTGGGCAAGACACTTAAGGGCAGTTGTTCCAACCCAGTGGTCACTAAAGGGTTGTCCAAATTATCAGCCATACATAAAAAAAGAAAATATTAAAAAATAAAATAAATACCAACAAAGTTACATACATGGTAACTCCTAAGCTGGCACAAGGTGTATGAAATAGAACACCTGTGTTATAACGTCTGTCGTTTCGGCCACGCGAGGACAAAACATTATTCATTAGACTGTTTTACTCAACAGAGTGTTGAATCACTATTTGCAAGTTCAGATTGCCCCGATTTTCTGAGTTGTGAATTTGCTGGTGGGACGAGTTGGTATGTCACGTTTGAAACTGAAGTAAAAGCTCAGAAAGCCTACCGGCATTTGAGAGAAAATGTTGTTCAGTTTTGTGGAAAACCAATAATGGTTAGTGCGCATTATTCTAGCATATTATGCATTCATATCTTATTACTGCTTTATAATTCAAATTCACAATCCTAAAGCTGATGCCATTAGTTTTTTTTAAAGCAGAAGTCCGGTTTAATGATGTTAAAGATTATATATAAGTGTTTTTTTACTATCTAGTTTTTAACCAAGAGGTTTTCATGTAATGCAGGCCTGGTAAAGAAACTTACTAAAAAGTTCTCCGGCAACCGTTTTTAATTTTATTTTATTTTTTTTAAACAAAACAACATATACTATTTATTGGAAAGACTGTGGCACCTCAAAAACCGATTGCTTCTATACTGTACTCTGTACAGTGATGACACAATCACTGTCTATCTCACTTACACGATTTCTTTTCTTTCTCTTTCTCTCTATGTCTGCACGAGAAAGAGAACGTAAGAGAGAAAGAGAGAGAAAAACAGTCAAAAATGTGAGGAGAAATAAGAAAGAGAAATGTTGCACCTTTTAGGAAATCTTTAAGCATTTGATTTGTTACTTAATTTTTCCTATAAGCCTGACCGCTGAATTTGTAACTTCTTAATACAAATATGTGTAGCACTTGTTGGTTTAATATCTAGGACTCTAGGAGTCTCTTTTATTAAAAATCAGTAGTTACTAATTTCTATTATGACTCTTATGAGTACTGCCAAAGCGTTGTTTATTTCTATTTGTCATTTATATATATAAAATTAAAATGGTTTACAAAAAAAACTGCAAACATGATTGAATCTCAAAATGTACATAGCGTTTTTACTAAATAATAAAATGTGATGCAATTCAATTCTTCTATTTAAACTCTAATAATTTTCCGTTCGAATACTTCTACATTGTCACTGTCAGTATTCGGGTCCCTTTAATCAGTGCATGTCCACTATGTTCGCTATTTCCACAATATTCACTATGTCCAATATGTCCGCTTTGTCCAATATGTCCGCTATGTCCACAACATTCACTATGTCCGCTATGTTCACTGTGTCCACTATGTCCGCTATGTCCACTATGTCCGCTATGTCCACAATATTCACTATGTGCGCTATGTCCACAATATTCACAATGTCCGCTATGTCCCGCTATGTCCACAATATTCACTATGTCCTCTATGTTCACTGTGTCCGCTATGACCACTATGTCCACTATGTCCGCTATGCCCACTATGTCCGCTATGTCCACAATATTCACTATATCCACAATATTCACAATGTCCGCTATGTTCCGCTATGTCCACAATATTCACAATGTCCGCTATGTTCCGCTATGTCCACAATATTCACAATGTCCGCTATGTTCCGCTATGTCCACAATATTCACTATGTCCGCTATGTTCACTATGTCCGCTATGTTCACTGTGTTCCGCTATGTCCGCTATGTCCACAATATTCACAATATTCACTACATAGTGGACATAGGGGACATAACGGACATGCAATAATTAAAAGGTATTCTACTGTCAGTATTCTACTGTGTAGTGTGGATGTCTTGGACTTGTTAATCCTCTTTTAGAAGTTTAATGACTGGTTCTGCACCATCTAAATTTGTGTTTTGTAGGCTAGAATCAAATCCAAAAGCCACCACCTCAATCCTTCAACTGCATTTGACCCAGAACAAATTTCTGTACAACCGCGTCCACATGTGCAAAAATTTGAACAGGTGCTTATTATTGTACTTTTTTTACCGTTTGTTGAATGGATAAATGAATGTAACTAACTTTATTCTCGTGTGGTTGAAAAAGGATAGTCGTTGTTACACGAGTGTTCTGTTTCATACACCTCGTGCCTGCTTTCGAATTGCCTAGTATGTTACTTTGTGGGCAATTCCCTTTTTTATTTCTTATATGTGGCTGATAATTTAGACAACCCAATAGTGACCACTGGGTTGGAGCAATTGCCGCTATGTGTTTTGCTCAAGGACACATATATGCCCACAAAGATAGCAGCCTCATGCCCACAATGATAGCAGCCTCGAGTCTTGAACTCAATACCTCTGGGTTATAGGCAGGCGCGCTAAACACTTTGCAACAGCGCTGTATTATATATTATAATTATTTAGATACACCTTTATTATATATTTATATACTTAAGTAAAACATGGATGTTTTATTCTGATAATGAGAATGACGTTTGAACTGAAAAAATCAATAAGATATCTGTAACAAACTAATTGCCAGAAGTAGTACGTTAGTATAATAGTTTTATCATACACAAAGTTGAAAAGTATGGTAACTCGTGAGCACACAAAAATATAAAAAAATGGTGCCAATATTACGCGTCTGACGATGCGGTGTCGCGGCACCGGCCGCAAGAAGGACTTAAATGGGCTTTCCGGGTGCTGGGGTAATGGGCCAAATCTGCCTAAATCCCAGGTCCTTGACAAGGACCTCACCCATAAAGAATAAAAAAAAAAATAATAGTATTTATATATATTGTATTTGCTTAACAGCAAAAATTACCTGTATATTTGCTATAGATGAATGCAGAAGAGAGCAATAATTCCAAGTGTAATGGTCATGTTTTTGCACCAACTTCACCTCAGCCTGTTTCACCAAAGTCATCAGCATGCGAAGTTATGAAACAAACCACCAAAACTTCCACTGAGTCTGCAACTGTAACCACAACATACACTGGGAATTTTCTGTTACCAACTGTACAGTGGGCAACACAAAGTATATATGCTGCTCCCGGTGGCGATAATGTGGTAAATATGACAAAATATTGTTATTGGTGTACAGGATTGTAAAAGTTGTAAATCCGGACGGTGATCGTTTAATTTTATTGAAAATCCGGACGTAATATGTTTTACGTGCGTCTGTCACCCAAGCCACCAAATCTTGTTATAAAGCGTATTACTGACTATCACCACGACACCACAGTCTAGTGCGGGCGCCTGTGCGATAGAAACCGTTGTTAAAGCTGCGATCTAATGTTTTATGTTTGTCACGTGTTCGTAATAATCAGCTAACGAAGTCGCTCGAGTAACAAACATTGCCGTGCTGCAATTTGACATTTTGCGCTTAATTGCTACGTCACATGTCTTATTGCAACATAACTATTAACTATGACGTTTCATTACGTAACAATCGGGAGAAATGCCCAACGAACCACGAGATCGAAACATCGTGTATGAGCGAAATAAAGAAAGACGCATGCGGTAGCATACATTCTACACCTAACAAACGAAGCAATCGTTGTGAATTTATTCTCGTGAAAAGTGCCGTAATGAAACTCTGGTTCTCGTGCGGTGCCAACGAACGATGTTTTTTGGCTTCTGTCCAAGCTCAGCCGGGAAGGTACTTTGTAATATCATATTACAATTTGCGTTGGTTCCAACTTACTGATAGCGTCGCTCCTCGCTCTTATAGTTGCATCAATTAAAATTCACATGAACGCAATTTACCTGCATTTATTAAAGTTTAAACTATCTTGGTTGCTTGCTTAAAATTATATCGGGATTAAAACAATTATACGAAATATAGAAGCACATAAACCACAATTGTTTTCTAAAATTTTAATAGTTTATCAAAGGTATTATGACGTAATCATCGTTACATTTTTAATGTGCGTAAAACTTTTCATTTGTTTCTACCGATTTAGATACGTCGTTTTAATAAATGTAATATCATTTTAAATTCACCAGTAGGTGTTAGGAAAATGCATTTTTTTAATGTTTGCACGAACTGTTTCGTCATTTTAGCTATTCGCGTGTTCTCGCAATGTAAGCGATGCGGTTAAAATAGAGCGCACGTTTATGTCGTCAACAATTACGGAACAAAGAAACCAAAGAGTATATTGTCGGCCGAACGAAAGAAAGTTGATTTTAATATAAATAGGATTTATTTCTACTAAAAAAATTCGGACGTTTTTCGACGATCCGGACGGTGACATTATCACTGAAAAAGGGGTATTTTTACAATCCTGTTGGTGTATGATATATGACATTAGAACTAAAGTTACTACTATAACTTACTTTATCCTCGCATGGCCAGAAAACGATCGCCGCTATAACACAGGTGTTCTGTTTCATACACCTCGGCCAGCTTGCGAGTTACCAAGTATATTATTTTGTGGTTGATTTTTTTTTAAGGGATTTTATCTTTTTTTATGTGTGGCTAATAAATTGGGCTACCTATTAGTAACCACTAGGTTGAAGAAATTGCTGTTAAGTGTCTTGCCTAAGGACACATAAGCCCACAATGTTAGCAGCGACGAGCCTTCGCATTGCTTAAATTAGAACCAAAAATTTGGAAAATGTGGTCGAATTTTATGTTTAAAAATACGATATAATTATATGACAGTGCGTAAGTTACTCGTTTTGCTTAAATTAGAACAAACATTGTGTAAGTTGAAAAATATGCTCATATTTTATGTTTAAACTATGAAATGGATATTTTAAAAACTTATCTTGGTATATTATAGTGTATTCCGTTCCCACGTCAAAGCTATCATCCTCATTTACAAAGACATCAAGTTCATGGTGGGAATAAATATCCTGTTGATAATACAAGGTAATTATAATTATAATAAAAACTTTATTTGTTTCTTCGATTACGGTAGCGAAGATTTAGAAATATTTTAAACAAAAAGACAGGATATAAAAACGAAACAACTGTTGTTAAAACATGCTTACAGTTAAAATCATATTTACATTTAATTGGAAGAAAATAAGCGTGGTCGATACACCTAGCGTACAAATAAATTACTATGTTTACAGAAGTAAACTTCTAATAAAAACAAAATTGTGCGTAAAAAAGTTTATTTCTTGATTTAAGACAAAACAATCTGCTTTAAAACTTAAATATAAATTCCCTTCCTTTAATTTAGTTAAAAAATGCACAATTTTGTGGGTATCATCCACATGTTATTTTGCTTTCATCTTGATTCTAATTAAGTTCATATTACAGAAACATGTTCGGAAACCAAGAGCCTGTTTTACATTATAAAGGACAAAACAGTTCCATGATGAATTTTAATTCAAACCTTATTCTAACAAACAACCGGCACTCTGCAAATCATTCGAGTAAATTTCAACCCATGATACCAGGTCAGATGTGGAACTTTTTTTTTTCTTGTTGCATACAAATTAAAATTTAATAAAAAATTTTTTTCCGGGGTCAGATGCGAAACATTTTTTTTCGTTTTTCAAAAAAAAAATATTATATATATAATTTAATTAAGATTTTTTTTCTTTACCGGGTCAGAAGTAAAACCTTTCTTCGTGTTGCATAAAAATTTATATATATTTTACATTTGGTAGTAAACAAAAAACATTATAAGAATTATAAAACCGTATCCTCACGACTCCCATAGAACGTTGTTAATTGTTTAAAACACGATCAGGACATTTGAATATTATGTGCTAAAGGTGTCCCATCTCTCCCCACCCTACTATATATATCACAAATTACAGTATCAGTTGGTATTACTCAATTCCTATTTAAAGTTTCTAATTTGTTTTAGGTCCATGCCAAGCAGAATATTTGCCTGCCGTTAACACAGCACCATTTGTGACTCCAAATGCAAATGAATCTCTAATACTGGTCTCGCCACAAGTGTTTCATTCCCATCAGTACAAGCAACATAACACTGTCCCACCAAGACACCAGCGCGGTTACAATGGCGTGCATCATCACCATCAAAATATATCACAGGTATTGTGGACAGTGGCGCAGCCAGAAAAAAAAATAAGGGGGGGGTTTATTCCAAAAAATTTTTATTTTATTTTTATTTTTTTCCTATTTTTTCATTTTTTGGTTTAAAAGGGGGTTGGGTCGTGACCCCCTTACCCCCCTTGGCTGCGCCACTGATTGTGGATATGGTTTAGACTTATTTATCCGTGAAATTGTTTCTGGCATGCCATTTAAAAAAAAAAAAAATTTATTCACATTAAACATAATTTTGCAGGCAAAAAAATGTTACTAAATCTTTTTGAAACAGGCCCAAATATGGACTTTTTACTAAAAACTTCAACCTAAAAGCTAGAATGTTTTAAATATTCCTTTTAAAGATATTGTAATGTTTTCGGGATTTTTACAAGATTAATTACTCATATACTTTATTACATTCAGCCTGGAAGATACGTGCCCAATAGAAATGGTGCTTACCTTGTCAATCAACAAGAAATAAGTCCCAGATTTTTGCAAAAAGGTAGTCTTTGGATAAATATTCTACATAGCTCTATTTTATTACAAATAGTATTTAATTTTTTTTTTGTTTTTTTTTTATATTTTTTTTATATGTATTTCACATTTTTTGTGTGTTTTTTTGGTGGATTAGCATTGAAGCTTTACTATTCTATTCAATGCCACATGGTATACTGCCCAACGATGCTACAATAACTGTCAGTGTAGTTTACAGTTACTAGAATTACCAGTATTTTTTCTATTTTAAACCAATACACAATAACTTAACTGATTTTTTTAAACCTTAAATTTTTTTTGCTGGCCCCCACTCAGCAATATACCCATTATAATGATACATAATTGAAACAAATTTAATAATTATTTTACAAAAAAAAAACTGCAAAATATGTTTGAATCGATTCTGAAATTGCTGTGTTTCTGTTTTTTGAGTACGAAAGTTATCCAGCATTGCTCCAACCCAGATGTCACTATTTTTTTTGAATTTTTGTCGAATGGGAATTCTAAAATTGTGTTTTTTACCTTTTCAGGTCAGCGAAACATGACACCAAACACAAGTATGTCAGGTTCAAAGTTTAACAATAGATCAACAAATCTACAAGATCATGAGCATTATGTAAATATTTCTTCATTTTTTTAGACAGTTAACTTAAAAAACCAGACATCAAAATTCACAATTTCATTCAAACATTGTTATTGTTTTTATTTAGCTGTTTTTTTTTTTTTAAAACTAAATTTTAACTTTGAGTTGATAATTAGATAAACATATGTGTAATTTTTTTGTTTTTAAATTATTATATTATTTTGTTACTTAAAATTGAAATACTTTTTTACTATTTGTTTATTATATATTATTTTGTTGCTTAAAATTGAAATTATTTTGTTATTTTTAAATTAATATATTATTTTGTTACTTAAAATTAAAACTATTTTGTTACTTTTATTGTTTTGTTACTTTTTTTTAATTGTAATATTTATTTTGTTACTTAAATTGAAAATAGTTTTTTAATTTCAGAAAAAATGTTTTAAACCCGTATATAATGGTGATGCAACAAATTCTTCAGAAACTTACCAAAGTTCAGGTAATTATGTTTCTTATGTTGTAGCTTCTTTCTATATATACACAGTGTAGTTTTTATACTTAATGTCCATTCTTGCATTTCAATCTTTTTAATTACATCACTAATTTTTTAGGTTTTAATTATATCATAGGTTTTTAGTTATAGTGCTTCGGGGTAAGACGGGACACCTTTAGTGCACAATATCCAAATATCCTGATTGTGTTTTAAACAATTAACGACGGTTTATGGAAGTCGTAAGGATATAGTTTTATAATTCTTTGATATTCTTTGTTTACAACCAAATGGGACGAGAAAATAGAACGAAAAGTTGTCCCATCTTCCCCTACCCTACTGTTCATCACAAAAGTTTTTTTTAATTACATACAGTTCAGAGTTTTTATCACACAGTATAAAATGTATACATTTTTACTTACATATAAAATACTAGTATCTACTGTGAATGCTGCTAACACTGGTATCAGAACCAAGCCAAGCTCCAGCCTTTCTTATTCAGCCAAGCAAGACAATAGGTTGGTTTTACTGCAATAATTATTTCAAGTTTGCCATAGATATGATATTTACTTTTTTCTTAAAGTTCCCGCGTCATTTTATTGAAAGTCTTTATTAAAAGTGTATTTATTTCTGAGTTTTTTTAATAACGCCAAGTTTTTTAAAATCGGTTGTGTAATTTTGGAGATATTCGCGTTTAATCTTTACAATGGGAACAGAGCGCAAAATTGTGTGAGAAAACCATTTTGTTTGGGGCTCATTTTTTAAAGCTCTGTAAGCCAAACGGGTATAATACAAAAAAAAAACACTTTAAATCCAAATTACCACGATTTTACTTTTACTGTATTCATGGAAAACACTTCTGCGTTAAATTTTTGATGTTAATTTATATCGCAACAGGGGCCATTTGAGCTGCTACCTATGTACTAAATATAAATGATTCTTATTTTTTATTATGTTTTTATTTAAAAGGTTTATTCTTTTATAATTTTTTGATGACTTATATCAAAGCAGGGGCTGTTACCTAAGTACTAAATATAAATATTTATTTCTTTTTTATTTAAATAACTTTATTTTTGCAATTTTTTGAATAAAGCCAACATACAAATGAAGAGCCAACTCAAAATTCAAGACACGGAAGTAACCGGGACTTCAAAAAAGTTACAAATGTGAGTATATGGTTACTACAAGCTCAATGATTAAAAAAATAAAAAATGCAAATCTTAAGATGTACAGTCGTAGATTTAGAAATATTTTAATTAAAAAAGCAGAATAAAGCGACAAAACAACAGTTGTTAAAACACGCTTACAGCTAAAAACATATTTTCAATTTAATTATAAGATAAAATATTTGAGTAAATTTCTGTGGTAAATAATATCAAATTCAAGTTTTATATTTTCTTTTTAGGAATCGAACGCGAATCAAATAAACAAATCATTTGATTTGAAACTCGAAGAAATAGGATTTCCACCATTACCAGGGTGTAATGTTACGGTAGGTTGTGATATTTTAGCTTGTACCTTCTGTCTCTCTGGTAATGTTGTTTTAAATCAAATTTATTTTGTATTTTGTGGTTGAGATTTCGGCTTAAACCAGGCGCGTGCAATACATGGGGAGCAGGTATAAAATACTGGGTGAACTGCGAGCCGTACTTTGTTTAAAATGGGCTTGCATGGACTAATAACAATTTCTTTTGTTTTTAGTTGTATGAAATTAAAAGGGCGGTATGTCCTTAAAAAAATATATATTGTTCAAAAGCATTAGTTTGGGAAAATTTCTATATAAATTTATTGTTACCAAATAAATTCAGTAAAAAATATTCAACTGGCATCGCAGGCCGCACAACTTTTCTTTTTGGGCCGTGTTTGGCCCGCAGGTTGCACACTCCTGGCTTTAACACTAAAAAAAGCGACAAAAAAAACGTTGAAAAATATTGCACAAAAATTTTCCTGGAATAGATCAGTTTTATAAGCCAGGTGTACCCAACCTTTTTTGACCCAAGGCCTACTCTCTTTAACTAACCATCCTAACGCGTTCTACCAGCCAGCGTCAACAACGTAAGACCACGCATATTCCAAAATAAAACACATCACATGGCGAATTGCAGCTTATTATTTGTAAAAAGTGTTGCTGATTAATTTAATGATTTGGCGATTCGGCGATTAATTAAAGGCCACAGCTTTGAGCATCGTTATTTTTTCTTACAACCCGTGCGGTCGACCTGAGACGACGAGTCTGCGGACTGCTGGTAGACCGCGGTCGACGGGTTGTACACCCCTGATTTAAGCTTTTATTTGTAGCTTATCCTCATGTATCCATCTTTATAAACTTTAGATTAAAACTGATGAAATCTTTAAAATGATAAAAAAATTTACTTAAGTTTTTTTTTCAGGAACATAAACCAACCACAAAACAAGTCAAAAAATATTCTGAAGTTTCGAATCCTCAGAATCAAAGTGTGGAAACAAAAACAAACAAAACAAACATTCGTGCCGAACATTGTGAGGGAAATAATAAAAATGTGACAGAAAAAGTGTCACACAGAGCACGTGTACAAGCAGGTACCTAAAATTTATTCATTGCAAATTAACATTTTTATATAAAAATATTTTTGTGGGAAAAATATAATATAACACTATTTTCATTGCAAAATAACATTTTTATATAAAATTATTTGAAAAAAATATGTAATTACTAATTACTATTGATAAATTATTAGATATATAACCAGACATACACAGGATTTTTTTAATAACCACACGTAAATGTCATTTAAAGTTAAAATAATGCTTCCTGAAAGAACGTGATATACTATTTAGAGAGAAAATGCGAGTGTTTCGTTATCAATGTTTGGGAGCTGACTCACTCACTATTTAGAGGAAAATGCGATACGTTGCTAAGAATAAGATGAAACATTGACGTAATAAAAAATATTATTTTAATTAAAAAAAATTCTGTGTATATCGTACGCCGGTACGCGGGCATTGTGTTTTTCCTGTATACTCAATCTTTTATTGCAAAATTGCAAATAAACATTTTTAGTGTTGCAAATAAACATTTTTTGCAAATAAACATTTTTTGTTCTGTAGAACAAAATGGAAGCGGTGATACTGATATGAAGCCATGCGCTGCTAAGTTAAAACAAAATAAGCAGAAGATTGTACCTACTACTGATGTATCTGGACCAACTGTATCTGCTCCAACCAAAGTAGATGCTTCTCATGAAACTAATTGTGTTTCGAAGGTATGTACGTGTTGTGTTCTTGGGTTTGTATTATTAAAACACGTAATAGGGAATGACAACTAAGTTGGGCTACAGATATAGGGCACTTAATTGCGACCCAAATTTCTACATAGCTACACAACTAATAATGAATCACACTGACTACGGCGTAGTGCAAATCACGCGACTAAAGGTGGCTGTACAGAATCCGTTTTGGTCCATTTCTGTCCGTATGCGTATACGAGCGTAAAAATTCGGTCCGTAGGTGTCTTTACACAGAATGCGTAACGTCCGAAATTTGCGAAACGTCTGTTAACACAATGCCATCCGAAATCGTTCCGTTTGCGACATAATCTGTCGGTCCGTTTTTGGATAAGATTTACGCACGTTAACGCAATACGCATTCTGTGTACAGTGACCGTAAGGCAAGCAAGGACGCCTTTGTCGTGGGCGTGCCCGGAGGCGTGTCCATAACAGTACGCATGATGTGTTTGCACTGTCTGGTGCCGTAGAACACTGGTTAGCGAGTCCCCTCTCACTCATAAGTTATGGTTTCAAGGTTGCTGCTATCATTGTGGGCGTATGTGTTCTTGGGCAAGACACTTAACAGCAATTGCTCCAACTCAGGAGTGGCCACTAATGGGTTGTCTAAATTGTCAGCCATACAGAAAAAACACCGAACAAAGTTACATAAGTGGTAATATCTGAGCGGACACAAGGCAAACTCATTACTGACCACCGCACTGTAGAAGTGACTGAATTAATGTAACTTACTTTATTCTTGCGTGTCGGAAAACGACAGTTGTTATAACACGGGTGTTCATACACCTCGTGCCAGCTTGCGAGTTACCAAGTATGTAACTTTGGAGGGGATTATTTTTATGGATTTTTATGTATGGCTAATAATTTGGACAACCCATTTTTAGTGACACTAAATTGAAGCAATTCAGTGTCTTGCCAAAGGACACATACGCCCACAATGGTACTGAAAGTTTACCTGATATATATATAAATGACTTTTATTTAGACAAATACAAGTAAAAACTGTGATGAAGAAACAAATGCAGTTGAACCATCATCTAATACAGGAGGTGCAACGAAACAGTCTCACTGTGGTAAATTAAAATCAATATTCACTAATTCTACGATTATCTGTTTCAGTTTTTATTTTTACCCCACAAAACTATATTGTTTTTTACCCCACAAAACATATACTATGTTTTATATATATATAGTAGGGTAGGGGAAAATGGGACACCTTGAGCACGTAATATCCAAATTTTCTGATCATGTTTTAAACAATTAGCAACGGTTTATGGGAGTCGTGAGGATACGGTTTTATAATTCTTTGAATGTTCTTTGTTTACTACAAAATGGGTTTGGAAAATAGAACGAAAGGGTGTCCCATTTTCCCCTATTCTACTATAGTCTTTAACTATACTATGTGCAATAAAACTAGTTTATATAATCTAGAATAGTTATAACTTCTAATTTAAACAACAGATGATGAACAAAAACCAACGTATGCTGACATGCTTAGGAAAATAGAACACAAAGAAAATGTTATTTGCGACAAGCAATTAGAAGTTTCAAAATCGAAATCAGCACCGAAAAGCGAAAAATCTTGTGCAGACGAAAACATGCATCGAAACAAGCTTGATAAACCTGTCGAAAAAAAAGGAGAACAAACACAAACGGATAGAAATTCTAAAAACCGGTCAAACCACCATGAAGAGTTTAAAAGAAAATCTTACAAAAAAAGATGCAAGCAAAATAGAGGAGGAAAGGTTTTATCGGAACATTATCACAAAAATTCGCATTTCAACAAGTCTAACCAGACACAAATGTCGCATAGTGATTTAAATAAGGAAGTTTGCCATGCTGGTCATACAGATCAGCACTCTTGTGAACATTAATATAATGATATGCACGTGGTAATGCTAGTCTAAACTTGGTTCTTCATGTTTATCTATCGCTTTTCAAACTGATAAATATACACTGGTTATGTTACTACAATAACTACATAGTACATGCTAAACCAGCCCCTTTTCATTTGAGTTAGGTTAAAATTCCTTTCCAAATGAAAAGTAAAACGCATTTAATAAACACATGTGTACTGTTGTTACTCATAGAGTTTTGTCAGTGTGTTTAAGTGACAAAAAAGTGACATTCGTCAAAAAAATGCATGGCTGAATTCTAATTTATTCCTGTGATTATTGCTTATTTAACATAATTTATTGTTGACGCATATATCGTAAATGGGCCAAATATTTGTTAGTGTTTTTAGTTTAATCCTAATGCCACAACTAGTGGGTAGACATTCATCCTAATTTATTACTGTAGTAGCAAAAATGAAAACTGTATTATTTTGAAAGCACAATTTTATTTCTGAATGATTTTGGAAGCTAGCAATAAAATGGGGAGCTTTTTACTATAAAAAATGATTTTAATATTTCGTTTTTTTTGGGTAATTGCCCATTTTCATGTAACTCTTACTGTGTTAACAACTCTTAACCTGCTTGTAAGGTTAAGCTTTTTTAATTTGTTTTTGTTCCAATTTTTAACACAGCAACAATTCAAACGTCGAATATCTTGCAACTTTTCAATTCTTGTTATTTTCCTCAACTATTTGTTTGTTTTCCTGTAGCTAATATTTAATTGGATTACATCGACTAAAAGTTTCACGTTATGCATTAGGTTTGCAGTGGATTACTTCAATAAAAATAAGTGTGTTCTTGCTCCATCTCAAATTTCATGGTGTTGTATTATTATTAATTGGAAATACGATTGTTTTCTACAACCACTCTTAACACTGTTAAAGGAGAACTGAGTAAAGTATTATAATTGGTGCACAGAGAGGCGAAAGAGATTAAAACCATGTTTTGATTTCTTTGGATAGGCCATAATATGCTAAATCTTACGATGCCAAGTTTAACGTTCAAAGCTTTGCGTTTTTGTGTCATTGAATGAATGAATATATGTATGAATATATCTTACTTTATCCTCGCGTGGCCGGAAAACGACAGTCGTAAAAACACGGGTGTTCATACACCTCGTGCCAGCTTACGAGTTACCATGTATGTTACTTTGGTGATTATTTTTTGGGGGGGAAATTTTTCATTTTTTTTATGTAGGCCTATATGGCTGATAATTTGGACAACCCATTAGTGGCCACTGGGTTGAAGCGTTTTTCATTTAAATAGAAAACGGCTTGAAAGCGATGGTTGTAATCTGACGTTTAAATACCTAATACCTAAAATTAATCAAAAAAGTAGGCGGCTACACTTGTTATCTTACTAATATACACCTGCGCACGTGTAGGCCTTTGTTGGCCAAATATACTTGTGTGTTTACTTAAATTTCCTACGTCTTTGGTTTTACGTGGCCATTCATTAAGCCACTGTCTCTCTTGTTTAAGTTACAACCACTATATAGCATGCTTTGCAGGTCGTGTTGATAATCGGCGGCAAAGATTTGCATAAGCAGTGGTACTTAAATAAAACTGTGCATGTTTCAAGTTAAATAGAAATGGCCAGTAAAGGCAGCAAAGCTCAGCAAGTAGAGGTACCTTTTCGTACCATACGAATCGGGACTTTAAAAGCTTTTCCAATACCATTGGACGAAAACGACGTTAGCCCTCATGCTAAAAACACAGCTCCATTAATTCTCAACGAATCTGGCGTCACGTTTTCATTTACAATTGATGGAGGTATATTGGTGTTCTGCGTTTATAATTGTTTGATGGTAAAATTAATTCATAATACCATAATATAAACATAAGAAACCAGTAAAGATTCTGGTGCTAGTAAAGAATCTCCCCTCACCTTATTTGCTAACCACTAACTAACCCCTATAACTACTAAATACTAACCCCTAACCATCAACACCTAACCCCCTAACCTATGGGTGTGGTTAGCAAATAAGGTGGGGGGGGGGAATATTCTTCAGTAGCACCGAATTTTCCAGTAGCCCACATTAGAGATTAGGCTGGTGAGCGTTGAGAGTAAAGAATCCACCAGTGCCGGACGTTGGTTATAAGTTACATTTAGCATATAACTTGGGGGGTTTATTCACCAGCATCGTCTACAATTTCACTTGTATATGTAATGTATGGCGCCGTAGCACAGTGGTGATGGGTTCAAGGCTCGTCGCTGCTACCATTGTGACCGTATGTGTCCTTGGTCAAGACACTTAGCAGCGGTAATCCTTGTGGCCTAGTGGCCACCTGAAATTTTGGGTTCAAAATGTACGGTGACGCAGCATTATTTTGCGCACTTTCAAAGTTAGTTTTCGACACGAACGCCCGAGTTTTTTTTCAAAGAAATTATACAGTGGGTATCAGTGAGACCTAAGGAACATTTTGAAACCAAAATTTCATGTGGCCACCAGCTAAAGGATTACCCTTACCAACAATCGCTGCAAACCAGTGGTCTCTAATTGGTTGTCCAAATTATTAGCCACACATAAAAAAATAAAAATTACCAAAAAACAATCACCCACAAAGTAACATACTTGGTAACTTGTAAGCTGGCACGAGGTGTATGAAACAGAACAGCAATGTTTAATTTTAATTTATTTCTTTGAATATAACAGCAAAGGATTTTATTACCCAATAATTTCAAATTTATTATGCAGAATATGAACCAGAGAAAAAACTCACAATCAAAATATCTGCAAGAAGACTTGAACGTGTTGAATGTTATGTTTTACGTGGCTGTCCTGTTATATGGCTTACCACTGATGAAAAAATGGCAAGAAAAATTCGTTCTGTTTGTAACATGGTGGATAGGAATGGATTTTATTATGACCCTTCATCTGCTGGTAAGTTTTACTGATAAGTAAAATAAATATCAAAAAGTGTTTAAAAATTGTTCAAGGCTATTTGCTGCCACCATTGCGGTCGTATGTGTTCTTGGACAAGACATTTAACGGTGATGGCTCCAACCCAGTGGTCACTAATGAGCTGTCTGAATTGTCAGCCATCCATAAATAGTAAAACAAAATCTTGCAAAAATAATCACCCACAAAGTAACATACTTGGTAACTCGTAAGCTGGCACAAGTGTATGAAACCGTGTTATAACGAGTGTTGTTTCCTGGCCACGCAAAGATAAAGCAAGTAAAAGTTACATTCAGTTATATGTTTAAAAATTCTTTTTTTCGTTTATCAAAAATATATTATTGTTAACCCTGTTTAATTTTCTTTTAGTCAAAGGAGAACGACACATTGCAGCAATCACTCAACAAGATCCACTCCCATATACAATGGGACATAGCATACAAAATATATTCAAACAACTATTTCGCAACCAAAACAAAAAGGTTGATTCTCATTTTCGAATTATTTCCCAAAAACATTGCAACACCAAACTTGTACAGGTAAACAGTGCCTTGAACTGTTAACTCTCTTGTGTGATATTTTCTGCAGTAAATATCGGTATGGCAACACGCAATTGCTGACAAGTTATTAAATGACGTCGGTCGCAGACGTTGGTCTTGCAATTATGGTAGAATGTAGCGACCACGCTTATTTTCTTCCAACCAAATGTAAATATGTTTTAACTATAAGTTTTAACAACTGTTGTTTTGATGCTATGTCCTGTCCTCTCGTTTAAAATATTTCTTAATCTTTGCTACCGTAATCGAAGAGACAAATAAAGTTAATATCATAATCTGGTCTAAAAAACAAATTCCAGGTTCATGCCTCACAGAGTCACAGAATGGATATATATAAATTTTGTGAAATATTTATATCTGTATTTTATATATATATTTATATAATATAGCCTATATATAAATTTTTTGAAATAAGTTTTTTGAAATGTTGAACTATACAATTTTTCAATTTTAATGGAAGTTACCATTATTGTTTTTCCATAAACCATTTGTTATTAGTTGATATATTTATTCCTTTTATTATTCCACATCCAGTGTAGCACGTCGATGGATGAGGTTAAAAGAAAACAGTTAATTTATGAACAACTTCAGAAACGATCCAGACAAAAGCAGGTTCGAAGTTGGGTTTATTATTTTTATTTTAAAAGCTGCATTTATATTTTGTTTTTTTAATTTTATATTTTTTTCTTTGTATTTTAATTCTTTAATTATTTTTTGCCTGCAAAAAATTATTACTTACATTACAAATTCACATGTAAATATAGTAGGGTTGGGGAAGATGGGACACTTTTTTATTTTATTTTCTCGTCCCATTTGGTAGTAAACAAAGAACATTCAAAGAATTACAAACCGTATTCTCACGACTCCCATAGACCGTTGTGAATTGTTTAAAACACAATCAGGATACTTGGACATTATGCACTAAAGTTGTCCCATCTTCTCCCACCCTACTATATATATAAATAAGTGATAATCATCATTCATTCTATTTATTGTTGATTGAATTTTTAGATCACTGATGATTCCAATTCATCTGATTCCTGTGATGATGAACCAGATAAAGTCGTTCCAGTTAGTTCTAGCTCAAGTAAGTTTTACACAATCTTACAAATTATTGTCTCGCACTGGATTTACATGTTTATCAATTTGTGCCTATAATACAGATCACCCGGTCTCTCAATAAGCTTTTAATATATATAAAGGTTTTAAACAAAAGCCCCCCACATTAACACTCTAAAAAAACAAATGCCACGTTTTCTGGCATTGCGAATCAATGACGCACAACTAGGGATGCACATTACAGGATTTCGAATCCGTGAGATTCGAATCTAATTAAGGTATTAGGTATTCTGTTTAATGAAGACATTACAGGACATCTCATAACTATATTAACAATTTTTGAAACTTAATAATTAAAAAAAAAATTTTGTGTTTGTGGGACTTTCGAGAGTAAACGTTTCGCAACGTCTTTTCATAGTCTGCTATACGTTTCGTGATGCAAAAACTACCAAATAGTACAATTTTTGATCATTTTACAGTTCATGATCTAACAAGGCTGCTGTGAAAGAGTCAATAAACTTTTTTCCTATAAATATAAAAAGATTCGAAATTCTAGATTCGGAATTCTAGATTCGAAATAAAGTATTCTAGGATATTCTAGAATACCTAATTATTCTGTAATGTGCATCCCTACGCACAACACAATAAACAATGTTATGTCACACCTGCTGTGACGTAATTGCTTACGGTCAATGACAAAAAACAGTTTGTGACTTTCTATAAAAGTCGAAAGCTAGTAAAAATAAGCACCTGTTATTCAGAAGTACATAAGCAGTCTCGTGTTAGGGTAACCAGGTGTTCATGAATGGGGCGTCCAGGTTATTAGCAAAACATTATAAAAATTTAAAAAAATACCTCATAAGATAATCACCTACAAAGTTACTTACTTGGTAACTCGTAATCTGGCACGAGGTGTATGAATCAGAACACCCTTGTTATAACGACTGTCGTTTTCCTGCCATTCTAGGATAAAATAAGAGACATTCATTCATGAGCAAAATCTAGACTAAATACCATGTCCTTGACAAGGATCTCACACCTAACCCATATTTTTTTCGATTTTTATAAAAGTTCTATTCAGTGTAATTCTTATCTTACTTAGTAAGATAAGCGGTGTGCGATATTAATTGATTAACATCTCAACAAAAGTTACATATTTTAGATAATTCTGCTACTTCGTCTAATCCCCCTGTACCCTCAACTCCACCAAAAGCTGTGTAAGTTTTTTTTAATCTTGTTTTTAATTCAAACCTTTTAATTATTGAAAATAGTTTAATTTTAATCCAAAATAATCGTATTTTTTTTCATATCAGCCGGGCATAAAAAAAACCTAAATAAAAACTAAACAACTATTTTTAAACCTCGGCTGGTGTAAATTGTTTTTTTATTTATTTTATTGTATTGTGTTATAATTTAATCGTTTTATCCATGAAAACTGACTCTGACTGGCCAGAACTTAATTAATTCATTTAGGTTGTCTTGTCTAGTATGTATGGGGAACAAAGTGCATAAGCCACCACATAAGGTGTGCTATGACTAGCCTAGTCTCTCTATCTTTTAGTTACTTCACCTTTTTTGCTCTCGTGTGCATTATTATTGCAATAACATAAGGCCGAGCTTCAAAAAATAAGACTCTCGGGCACGGGCTTTTGTTTTCGGGCACAGCATATCCCTAATATGATGATCCTTGTAATGCTTATTGTTTATTTTTTTTATAGAGCTGAAAAAGATGTTTTAAGTTCTTCAGGAAGGGTGATTATCTAATATATTATAATTATACAGGGTCATACACATTGTACCTTTTCTTTTTTGAAAAGTAGTCATTTTATAACGGTTCATATCATACGACACATTCATTAAACCCCAAAAAAATATATATATCCAAAATTTTTGTTTAAAACTTTCAATGAAAACTTAAACACCAGTTCAAATAAAAGAAAAATATATATTGAGAACTGACTTAATAACAAATTTCAAATTGTTACAGCTAACAGAATTTCATGAACACCCTGTACAAGATTTTTGTTTGCATATTTTTTCTTCAAGTTTTTTTAAAGTATTATTCTATTTATAATATTTTTTTGCCTATTTTTTCTTCAAGTTTTTTTTAAAGTTTTTGTTTGCATATTTTTCTTAAAAAAATTAATGTTTGGGTAATTTTTTTCAGACAGTGATTGAAAGTTCACCAACTACTAGTCCAAGGTAAATAAATATATTTAAGTTTGTGTACGAGTTACATAGATATCAAATTGGAGTTATAGGCGCCTAACTAAAGTCACTAAGTCAGTACCCATAAGTTTTAAGTTTATGCCGGCGAAGACATGAACTTTTCTTGTCACATGACCGACATTATTAGATTAGCTTTTATTTGGGAAATAGACCAGATTGATCATTTCGGTATTGCCACTGTATACTGTTCATTTTACAACATGTATATATTTAAGATAGGTTGTTAAACTGTCTATGCATTTATACTGGGTACTCATGGGTACTCTGATTAATTTTGAAGGTATGTACACATACTTTGCACATTGGCGTATATAAGTGACAAGTGGGAGGGGGGGTCATGGGGTTCAGACCAACCCCCTTTGTATCTTATTTTTAATTTTTTTTTGGGGGGGGGGATTAGAACCCTTCTTAAAAATAGTCAAAAAGTTATATTATTGTAGTTTCAAACCAATGTTACACATCTCCTATTATTTGCATTATTATTTATGTTAGTCATGGTTCTTATCGAGCACGTTATGTTTTATATGGGTCTATTTTCTAAACAAAAACTTGCGGACCCCCCTTTTTTAATTCCTGGATACGCCCCTGACTTTGCATACCCATGTTAGGCGCCTATGAACTGAATTGTACCAAGTTTGATAACTTGTAAGCAGACATAGGATTTAGAATAAAAAAAAACTTACTTTTCCATAACTTCTGTTGTTGTCCTCACATACAATGATAAATAAATAAGTTGCGTTTATTTTTTGCAGTGTTGACCACAAAAAAGTTCATCGAGCTCGGAAATCTATTCCCGATCGCCACCGAGTGGTTAGTATTGAAAGCCAACTCCGAGCCCGAGTGGAGGAACAGGTATGCTGTATTTTCACATGGAAAGAATGAACGAATGTAACTTACTTTACCCTCACAGGGCCGAAAAAAGGACAGTCTTATAACACGGGTTATTTTTACACCTCATGCCCACGAGTTACCATGTATGTTACTTTGTGGGTGAATATTTTTTGGGGGATATTTTTATATTTTTGTATGTATGGTTGATAATTTGGACAACGACCATCGACCACTGGGTTGGAGCAATTCCGAACTATTTAAACACTTTGTGTCTTCGGGCAAGACACTTAACGGCAATTGCTCCAACCCAGTGGTCACTAATGGGTTGTCCAAATTATCAACCATACGTAAAAAAAACAATCACACATAAAACTACATACTAGGTAACTCGTAAGCTGGCATGATGTGTATGAAACAGAACGCCTGGTTTAACAACTATCCTTGCCCCGTCATGTGATTATAAAGCAAGTTTAGGTTTAACTTAGCTGGCATGCTAAGATTTACAAGCGAAATTTATAGTTTTATTAACGATTTTTTAATTCATGGCCAACAAAAATGAGAGATATTTTTAATTTATTACACTGAATATTCATATTTTTTAAATTTTTATTTTGTAAAATTTAACTGCTTCGGATTACTGAATGAGATATACATTTAAAACGAAATGTTTAAAATTATGATGATAAATAATATGCTGATTTATTTGTAGCAGCAGGAACGTAATCTACCCATCATTGCTACACAAGGTGTTAATTCAACTGCAACAGTGGAAACTAACAATAGTGGGGAAAGTGAGTCCTCCGATACAGGAAGAATATCAGGTGAAGTTTTTACTCTGAGGGGCAAAGGGAAGACAGGGCAAAAATAATTATAAAAAAAGTATGCTCCTTGCCAGCAGTGCAAACTTATGCACACTATATTGATGTAGTTAGAATACAAATAAAAAGATTTTTGCGCGCCAAAAAATCAAATTTGTGTACTCGTTCTATGGTTCTTTATTTTTGTTAAAATTTTGTGCCCATACATTTGCGCAGTGGTAAAGTACTCTTCTTGTTCTTCTGGTTTGACGATCTTTAAGTTTCTGTTATTTTAGAACAGATTTGGCAGCACCAGAAACGATCATTAGTAATTTCTGGTTGAATTGTCAGCTATACATAAAAATAGAACAAATTAAAAAGATCACCTAAAAAGTTACATATGTGGTAACTTGGTTGCAGAAAACCTGTTTTATACTGAATGTCTATTCCCGCCATGCGAGAATAAAAAGCTACATTCCTTCATTCAATTCTTGTAATGTAACTTACTTCCTTTATCCTCGCGTGGCCGGAAAACGATAGTCGTTATAACACCTCGTGCCAGCTTATGAATTACCATGTATGTTACTTTGTGGGTGATTATTTTTTGGGGGATTTTTTTTATTTTTTTTCTGTATGGCTGATAATTTTGACGACCCATTAGTGACCACTGGGTTGGAGCAATTGCCGTCACAATTCTTACATACAATGTGCTTTTATTCTGATTGTAATTCCTTTATTTTAATTAAACATTGCTAAACAGGTGGGGAATCCCCATCAGCGGAACAGTTAGCGCAGAAGAAAAAACGACCCAAAGATCCGTTTCTGTGGACAGGCCGGAAAAGAAAGGTATATAAATATATAAAAAAAAATGGAATTAAAGTTTTTTTTTATTCAATACTTTATATTTGTTTTTATAATATTACATTTATTATGATGTTTAACTAATCAAGCGTCAATATTCCTAACAAAAGTTAAAATCTGGTAAAAATAGCCTACACACTGGTGGTGCACCTTTTATTCAGACATACATAAGCAGTCAGGGTGTTGGAGTTATGTGCCAAATCTGGCCTATATTCCATGTCTTCAACAAGAACCACATACCTTGCCCATATTAAAAAGAATATAAGTTTTTCTGGTCTTTATCATGAATGTAACTTACTTTATCCTAGCGTGGCTGGAATCGATAGAGATTAAACATGGGTGTTCTGTTTCATACACTTCGTGCCAGCTTACGAGTTACCAAGTATGTTACTTTGTGGGTGATTATTGTTTCGGAATTTTTACCTTTTTTTATATTGCATGGCTGATAACTTTGACAACCCATTAGTGACCACTGGGTTAAGGAATTTGCTGTTAAGTGTCTTGCCCAATGACATATACGCCCACAACGGTAGCAGCGACGAGCTATGAACCCATTACCTCTCGGCTACAAGCAGCCGCGCAAACCACTTTAATACATCACGGGGTAATGAGCAAAATCTGGTCTTAATTCCTTGTTTGCGACAAGTACTTGATGCCCTACCTACTTTAAAAAAAAAATAATAATAATAATAAAAAATATAATTTTTTCCAATTTTTATCATTTTTTTTGTCCATAGAGAAAATCATCTTCCAATTGTTCTTCTCCAACTCCAGTTGAAGAGAAAAAGGCCATGGAACAAACAAATCATGAAACAAGTGAATTCACACCTGATGTGACGGAAACTTCAGTAAAAAATAAAACTGTAAGTTTTTGGAACATTGTTAGACACAGGCTTTAAACCCCTAATGGTAAAAAATGCTCGGGGGAACTTCTGCAACACACTAATAAATAAAGTATTTCCATGAAATTTGTTCCACACCATTGTGTCTTGTTTGTAGTGCATAACCATAACTCCTGCCCAGGTGATTGCATTAGATAAGTCATAGGTGTCTGTGTATTTAGCTTTGCATACCATATTAAAATGTTATGCTGAAAATTTTAGAAGTTTTTTATAACAAATAAATAGTGAAGTTACATACTATTGCTGGCAGGCATGTTATACTTGTATTTTGGCATTTCCGGCAAAAACTTTACTTACCGACGTTTCGCATATTAAAATGAAATACTGATTATTTTAGGAGTATGTTATAGCAAAAATATAGTGAAGTTATATACCATTGCTGGCAGGCATGTTATACTTGTATTTTGGCATTTTTGGCAAAAATTCTACTGACCGACATTTCAGAAAAAGACGGTTAGCAAAATTTTTGCCGGAAATTCCAAAATCTATTCTATCCTGTATGGGTGAGGTCCGTAACCTGGGATTTAGTCCAGATATTACCCCAACACCTTTGTACTTCCGGAAGTAACGTGCTCGCAGTAGTGAAGCTCTTTGTTCATGTTCCGACTCTAGTGTTCCAACTTCCGAACAAGTCCCATTTTCTGTCCCAATTTTTGACCCATAGGACTCCATCTGCGGACTATTTCTGATGCCAAAATACAAATAATGATATTATTTTAACAGGAGTTAAGAACGATGATGTTGGAGGGAAACATGGCAGTATGTTGAAATTATTGTTTTGTTTTTTTGTTCATAGTTTAATATTACAACAACTAGATATACAGTAGGGTGGGGGAAGATGGGACAGCTTTTCATTCTATTTTCTCGACTCATTTAGTAGCAAACAAAAAACATTTAAAGAATTTTAAAACCTTATTCCCACAACTCCCATAGAGCGTTGTTAATTGTTTAAAACACGATTAGAATTTTGGATATTATGTGCTAAAAGTGTCCCATCTTCCGCCACCCTACTATATGATTTGCCTTTAAATGCTTCTAACCTAATTATTTGTTTTGGATATTATTTTTTTATTTAGTGAGCTCCATAATGGTACTAAATATTTTTTTAGAGTTATGGCTGAGTTGTTTACTGAAAAAACATTGAAAAAAAATATCCACAAGTTTATACAAAATATCATATTTTAGGCAGAATTTTTAAATTTGTGATGGTATTAAGCTTTTTGAAAGGTGGTAAAATATATAGGGCTAGGACACGCATATCATCGAGGTAAAACCAAAGTAGCTTACGTCACATTTTTGAGATGGCCCAAACATTGCCAAAATGTGTCTTATGTCCAACAGCATGCAAAATTGTAAAAAAGACACTTAAATGTGGCGTAAGCTACTTTGGTTTACCTCGACGATATGCATATCCTAGCCCTACATATTTTAACACCTTTCAAAAAGCTTAATAAAAATCTTAAATTTTTTAACTCTGTTTAAAATACATGTTTTATGTAAATCTGCAAACATTTTTTTTCTTCAATGTTTTTTATACGTTAAAATTACATTGTATTGCAATTACATTGTATTGCAATACAAATTACATTGTATTGCAATACAAATTACATTGTATTTTTTTCTTCAATGTATTTTATATGTTAAAATTACATTGTATTGCTCAGACTTTGCGTCAAGATTTCAACAATTACCTTCATCAAACACCACTTTGTACTTGTGTTGTAATATCACCACATACCATTAACTTTGAGAAAGCAAATGGCATCAAATGTATGGCCATTGATAATATCTGTGGAAGGGTAAGTTACAATAATACTTGGTGCTGATACTTTTTATATTATTTGGTGCTTGGTAATTTTTTATGAAACTGAATCAAGATTTTCCAATACTGCAATATATGCTTATGTTAAATTTTAATTTTGGCTGTATGTTTGTTTAACATAGGCTTGCATGGACCAATATTGGTTTCTTTTTGTCTTTAATCTTATGACATTAAAAGGAGTTATCTCCTTGCAAAAGTATCTTGAAGTTCAGACGCATAAAATTCTGAGAAAAACTGAAAAAAAATATAAATTTATTGTCACATTAAATAAATTTAATGAAAATTATGCAGCTGGCTTCATGGGGTGCATAACTTTTCTTTACAGTCCACAGGTTTGCACACTCCTGCTTTAGGAAATTCTTAACATGGGGAAAAGTAAATTCCTACAGTATACAGCAGTACAGCACCCAACTAGCAATCTGCATTCACTAACCTTATTAATTTGAGCAGATATACGGGTGTGATGAACCGATATCACATCGTGAGATGATGCGGCCAAGCAGCAAGGTGCCGGTTATTGGAATGTGCGATGAACATAAGTAAGTTACTATCTAATAAAATAGGTCTCAAAATTGAGCTGAAAATCAACAGTTTGTTTCAGTTGATGTTACTCTAAACATGGTGGCTTTTAAAGCTGGTATGAATGTAACTTATTTGTTGTTGTGTAGCTGGGCACTGACAGCCGTTATAACAGGGTTGTTTTGTTTCATACACCTCATGCCCGCTTACAGGTTACCACATGTGAAACTTGGTGGCATTGTAGGTGATTATTTTTTCACCTAAAGTTTTATTTTTCTCATTAAACCTGGTACTTCGAAAAAACCTCCAACCCCTATAACCACTACTTTTGCCCCGTAACCAATAACACTTTCCACCAGCCTATTCTGTAACGTACCAGAAAATTCTTTACTGGTGCCATATACATATATTTATATCTGTATCCATAAATATAAATATGTTCTGTTACAATCTACAGAGAAAGGATGATACGACACGAATGTTGTCCAGGTTGTGGAACTTTCTGCAGCGGTGGTAACATACTTGTTTGTATCAAAAATGATGACTGTCCACACAGATTTCACAGGTCATTGTTCACTGGTTATTTATTTTATAATAAATTTCACCATATATTAGGTTGTGTAAAAAAAAACTCAGTAAATTGAAAATTTAAAACATAGGGAAAAACACAGTAAAAATTTAAACTTCAAAATTTAAAACAAAAAATTGTCATTACTTTGATAATTTTAACATACATGTGTATTTTGTTACTAAATTTGTCAAAATGTATACATACATGTGTATTTTGTTACTAAATTTGTCATTTTTTTTACAATAATTTTTTTATATGTGTATTTAGTTACTAAATTTGTCTCTTTATAGTATATAATAATATTAATAACTTTATTTGTTTCTTCGATTTTTTACAGGGATTGCATGGTGTTGGGAGGTCAGTTATCTGAATGTCCTCACTGTGGTGGTGACACTACATCAGTGAGAGAAGTAAACCTCACGCCAAACATGGACAAAGACATGCTAATGATCCTCGCTGGTAAAGACCCCGTCAAAATGAAAATGAAAACCTTCCTTCAAACGAGGTGAGGTTTTTTTATATTAATTTGTAAATTCTGACTCCTCTTGTTATTGGTAAAGACATCTAGCACGCCTGCCTCTAACCCAGAGGTAATGGGTTCAAGGCTTGTCGCTGCTACCATTGTGGGCGTATGTGTCCTTGGGTAAGACACTTAATGCCAATTGCTCCAACCCAGTGGTCATTATTGGGTTGTCCAAATTATCAGCCACACATAAAAAAAAATTCCCCCAAAAATTAATTACTCACAAAGTAACATACATGGTAACTCGTAAGCTGGCATGAGGTGTTAAACCTGTGTTATAACGACTGTCGTTTTCCAGCCACGCGAGGATAAAGTAAGTTACATTCATTTATTCATGCAAAAACTATGTAGGGGTGAAAAGAATGCGAGAATGGGTCACGTGATAAAGAAGACTGGTTATAAACCAGTAAGGGTACCGGGGGTTACGATGAAATTTAATGATTTGACGTTCGATTCGTCGAAGTTGATGATCGGACACGAAAGAGATGAATTCGAAAATTTGTTGCAATCTCTTCAACATGAACCGTATGTATATGGTTTTATTTTAATTCATATTTTGGCGAATTTGTTTATAAATGGTTTTGGGAGTTTTGTAAATATTATTGTACATTATATAAATATAGTAGGATAGGGGGAGACGACGTACTTTAGAACATACTATCTAAATATCCTGATCGCATTTTAAACAATTAACAACAGTCTATGGGAGTCGTGAGGATACAGTTTTATAATTCTTTAAATGTTCTTTGTTCACTACCAAATGGGACGAGAAAATAGAATGAAAAGGTTTCCCATCTTCCCCCACCCTACAATATTATATAATATATATAAAAAAACTTTTTTACGCAAAACAGTTTTGCCAATAGAAATTTACACAGTGTTAAAAAACAAGCGGAATTTATGTTCTATTTCTTGGATATCCAATTTTGAGTACAGTAATAAAAATATAACCAATCAATAGGCCTCAAAAAGTTCGTTTCCAAGCAAAATCTTTTCTTCAGTTTGCGCGACAAAATGACATTCTAAAGGTATGTATTATGTTAATTACTAATTAAACACAATTTTTACTTAAAGATTATATGATTCAAAAAATATAAATTACATAAATGAATGTAATTTGTTTTGTCTCTTCGACCACGATAACGAAGCGCTGTCGCACAGTTGGTTAGCGCACCTGTCTCTAACCCAGAGGTAATGGGTTCAAGGCTGTTCGCTGTTACCATTTTTGTGGGCGTATGTGTCCTTGGACAAGACATTTAATGACAATTGCTCCAACCCAGTGGTCACTAATGGGTTGTCCAAATTATCAGGCACACAAAAAAATTTAAAAAATTTCCTAAAAAGTTTCATAAGCTGGCACGAAGTGTATAAAACAAGACACCCGTGTAATAAAGACTGTCGTTTTCAATGTGAGGATAAAATATTTTACATTCATTTATTTTTTCAGATGATCCAAATGTTATCGGAAGGTTGTGATTCATCCACAAGGGGGGAAGTCCTCAATAAATCGCTCCACGAGTCGTTACCAGACTCAAAAATCTCGACGATCCATTTCCTCGTAGAATGTGGTGCAGATATTAATGCCAGAGATGAAGAAGGAAACACCCCCCTTGTAAGAATTTGAATATAAAGTTTATAATAGAGTGGGGGAAGGTGGGACCCAGAGTGGGGGAAGGTGGGACACCTTTAGCACATAAGATCCAAATATCCTGATCTTATTTTAAACAGTTAACCACTGTCTATGGGGTCGTGAGGACACGGTTTTGTAATTCGTTGAATATTCTTTGTTTACTACCAAATGGGACGAGAAAATATGATTAAAGGGACAATTAAAATGTGTTTAACTTGTTATTATAACCTAAAAGTTGCCCATTTTTTGGTGCGAAGCAAAATTCATTTAATACAAGAATTTTTTTCCAGATTAGAGCAATTCTGATGAAGAAAAAAGAACTTCTTGTTTATCTATTGTTGAATAATGCTGATGTCACAATCAAGGATGAAGAAAGTAAGAAAGTGATATAGTAGGGTGGGGAAGATGGGACACCTTTTCGTTCTATTTTCTCGTCCTATTTGGTAGAAAACAAAGAACATTCAAAGAATTATAAAACCGTATCCTCACGACTCTCATAGACCGTTGTTAATTGTTTACAACAATTAGGATATTTGGATATTATGTGCTAAAGGTGTCCCATCTTTCCTCACAGTACTAAACTTCAGATATAACATTATTATTGTTTATGATGGTAAATTTACTAACATATTGGTTTTAATTACTCATTCTGGTACATCTTTTAAAAAAACTATCTTTTTTAAAAAGTAGTCTATTTTTCAACTAGAATTTTATAATAAAACTTTTTAAATAATGTTTTTTCGGACAAGATTTTTGAAAATAATATTTTTTCAACTACATTTTAAAAATACCATTTTACAAACTTTGTTTTTTTAATAAGATTCTTTCCAAATAGAATTTGAGTAACTTTTCTAAATCTTATTTATAATTAGGGATGTTGAAAAGTTAACGGTTAACCGGTTAACCGGGCCTATTCAGTTAACAGCTAACGAAAAGTTTAAGTCGTTAACCGAACTATGATGTCATAGGGCATAAACAGATATCAATATCTGTCTTATGTGTATGGTTTTATTTTAAAAAGTTGCCTTTAAATTCGCGAAAGAAAAACGATAAAAAAGATGCCTCTATTAGGATTACACTTGTATCGGTTAACCGGTTAAAACTGAACGGTTAACGGTTAAACAAAAAATGGGAAAATTCGCAGCCCTGTTTTTAATAAATGTGTTGCATGTCATATAGTTTTTTTTAAACAATATTTAATATACCAGTGGGAATGCCTTGCATTCACCATGCGGCCAAGGAAGGCTACGTTGAAGGTTGCTACCTCCTAATGATATATGGCAGAGCAAAAATCAATTCACTCGACGAAGGGGGATGGACACCGCTGGTTTGGGCGGCAGAGCATAAACATACAAGCATGGCTAAGTTTCTTCTGCATTATGGAGCAGATGTGAAAATTATTGATAAGGTTCATTTTATACATTTTCTGTAAAAATTATTGATAAAGTTCATTTGATATATTTTCTGTTAAAATTATTGATAAAGTTCATTTGATATATTTTCTGTTAAAATTATTGATAAGGTTCATTTTATATATTTTCTGTGAAGATTATTGATAAGGTTCATTTGATATATTTTCTGTTAAAATTATTGATAAAGTTCATTTTATATATTTTCTGTAAAAATTATTGATAAGGTTCATTTTATATACTTCCTGTGAAAAACGTGTCGGTCACCGACAGTCGTTATAACACTGGTGTTCTGTTTCATACACCTCGTGTACGCTTACAAGTTACTACGTATGCATCTTATTTATCCTCCCATGGCCGGAAAAGAACAGTCATTATAACACAGGTGTTCTGTTTCATATACCTCGTGCCCGCTTACAAGTTACTAATAGTAATACGTATGTAACTTGTTTATCCTCGCATGACAGGCAATGGCAGTCATTATAACAGTCTTCTGTTTCATACACCTCGTGCCTGCGTCATATATATACACCGTGAATTAATTTCTGCAGGAGGGAAACACATGTTTGCTGTGGGCTGCGTTATCTGGAAACGTCGATATATTGAAAATGTGTTTGGACAACAATACCCCCGTTGATCATGTATGTGTTTGTTACTCAAATTAAATTTATTTTACCTGCTTTTTATTTTAGTATAATATAGTAGGGTGGGAAAGACCGGACACATTTAGCACCCAATATTCAAATATCCTGATCGTGTTTTAAATAGTTAACAATGGTATATAAAAGTCGTGAGGATATGGTTTCATAGTTCTTTGAATATTCTTTGTTAACTACTAAATGGGACGAGAAAATATAGTTAAAAGTATCCTATCTTCTTCCACCCTACTGTATTAGTTGTTTTTTTTTTATTGTACAAATTTTTTTTTTAGAGTGTTTTAGGTTTACATTTGTTTACTACTAAATGGGACGAGAAAATAGAGTTAAAAGTATCCTATCTTCTCCCACCCTACTGTATTAGTTGTTGTTTTTTAGTGTACAATTTTTTTTTAGAGTGTTTTAGGTTTACAAACTTTAGCAAAATTAGTTTAACTAAAAGAAACCATATCTGCACTACAATATAATGTAAAAATATCCTAAATCATTTTATATTGAAATGAGGTAATAATTTTACAGTTTAACACACATGGTGACACTGCATTACACATAGCGGCAAGACAGGATAACTACAACTGTGTTTTTACTCTTCTCGCGAATGCTGCGAATCCAAATATTAAGAACAGCGAAGGGGAAACTCCCATTGAAGTAAGTTTCTCACTAAACTCTCCTGTTTTTCTTTATTTTTGTTGTTTTCATGTTATTTTTTACCCAACAAAATCATGTTATTTGTTTTTACCCAACATTGGCTAGTATAGTTATTCACAAATCAACGATTATTATAAATCATTTTTATTATATTCTTAAAATTTTTGAGGTAATGCAGTTCTGTTCTATGTGGGTCAGGTCCCGTCGCGTGGCACGGTATGGGTCCCAGGATTTAGGCCAGGATTGGCCCATTGCCCAACATTGTATGTGCTTTTTCTATCCTACATGGGTGAGGTCCTGTAGCGTGGCACGCTATGGGTCCAAGGATTCAGGCCAGGATTGGCCCATTACCCCAACACTCAGGGTGATACTGTATGCAGTTATAGAAAGTTTCGGTATTAAATATATTGTAATCCATATGCAACATTATACATTGATATTAATAATGATTGTCTGAGCAAGTATTTGTGTATCAGAAATTGTTTTTATAATATTCTTATTACTAAGTCCCGGTTCCCCACATCTCATATATAAATACAATTTGTGATTTTTATCTCATATAACTTGTGATTATGATGTCATAACTTGTGATTATGATGTCATAACTTGTGATTATGATGTCATAACTTGTGGTTATGATGTCATAACTCGTGATCACGCTGTTATAACTTGTGATCATGATGTCATAACTTGTGATCATGATGTCATAACTTGTGATCACGGTGTTATAACTTGTGATCATGATGTCATACCTTGTAATTATGATGTCATAACTTGTGATTATGATGTCATAGTGTGCACCGGAGCGTAGCATGTGTTGGATTGCGTTAAAGATCCATCTGTGCATTCGAAACGCTGGATTGTTTCGAAAAGTAATTCTTCCTTACAACCGAGAGCGAGTTTTGAACCCGGATATCTCTCGTGGATATGACAAGGTAATTCCTCACCTATGCACAAAATATTGTTTCCAAACTGTATCAGTAAATTTCAAATATTACACGATTTTATTTTTTTTTTATAAAAAGTTTTTCTTGGAATTTTATTTGTTCCATTTTTTTTACAGATTATTAAAACCAGGTTTTTCAGGAAAAATTTTAATAAAAAATTAATGCTTTTTACCATGCAAAGTGTGTATATCATTGGTTTCTGTCAGAAGGAATAAAAACTTACAATATGTTTGGCAACAACAGTTACCAACGAAAAATAAAAATTTGTGTATTGATTAAAATGCTCAAATTTGGTCCACCAAAGTTTTGTAATACGAAATAGCTTTTAAAAAATGTGTGTAAAAACCCTAAATCTAACCGTTGCACTTCTATCCTTTAAAAATTTTCTTTCTCTTCGGTATGCCTCTTTAATGTGTTTAGGTAACTTTAATTTGTATTCCACTCACCCACTATGTACGGGTCCTATCTTTACGCATACTTTTGTTTCTATTAAAATAACTTGATAATAATTAAACATAAATGGCTTGTTTGTCTGCTAGGTGTAGCGACCACGCTTATTTTCTTTAAAATAAATGTAAACATGTTTTTAACTGTAAATTCGTTTTAACAACTGTTGTTTTGCCGCTATAACCTGACTTTTCTTTAAAATTCTAAATCTTTGCTACTCTAATCGCATAGAAAAAAAACATTTCTAAATCTTCGCTACTAGAATCCAATAGACAAATGAAAGTTATTATTATTATTACAGCTGCCAATAATATGTGTGAATGCACGTGATGATGCGCCTTGTCCCACCAACCCCCCACATGGTTTTCATTATGTTACTGAGAACGTTCACACTTCACAAGATACAAGAATCAATGTTGTTATATCAGGAATGCAGGTAAATTATCAAAACTAAATAAATATTTTATACAAAATTTTATTGATTCTTAAAAAAAAAAACAGTTAAATTCTCCTTTTAAAACTCGGATTGTTTTTTCTTTTAATATTATTTTCTTGGTGTAGTAGGGTGGGGAAGATGGGACACCTTTAGCACAAAACATCCAAATATCGAATGTATTTTATTCTAATTTTTCTTTCAGTCATGTCAGTGTAGCGACAACTGTGGGTCTCCATCTTGTGTGTGTGGCTTGATAAGCGAGAGGTGCTGGTATGGTAACGATGGGACTTTGCTGCCCGAGTTTGATATTCTTGAACCTCCACTTATCTATGAATGCAATCAAATGTGCAGATGTTCGCGACAGTGTAAAAACAGAGTTGTACAGAATGGAATAAGGTAACATAGTAGGGTGGGGTAAGACGGGACAACTTTAGTATGAATGTCCAAATATAGTGATCAGGTTTTAAACAATTAACAACTGTCTAGTCTACGGTTTTATAATTGTTTGAATGTTCTTTGTATACTACCAAATGGGATGAGAAAATAGAATTACTAGGTGTCCCATCTTCCCCCACCCTAGATAAACGATTTTGTTAGTTGAATGAATAAATGTAACTTGCTCTATCCTTGCGTGGCCGGAAAACGACATACGTTAACCACAGGTGTTCTGTTCCATACACCTCGTGCCAGCTTACATGTTACCATGTATGTTACTTGGCTTAAAATTATAAAATTTAAATTTGTAGCGTTCACCAAACAAATATAGAAAAATTATGAAATGTTTAGAATTGTAAAGTTCAGCAAAAAAATATAGAAAAATTTAAAAATTCTCTGAGTCTAAAATTGTGGTAATCTTTGTTTTAGGTATCGCCTACAAGTTTATCGCACCCAAGGCATGGGTTGGGGGCTTGTTGCACTTGAAGCGATGCCACGGGGTGCGTTTGTATGCGAATATGTGGGTGAACTGATCTCGGATGATGAAGCTGATCAACGGGAAGATGATTCGTATTTGTTTGATTTGGAAAACAAGGTAACCTCTAAGGCTGTGATTAATATATATTAATAAAGGGTCTGTTGTAATAGTGGGTGTATGTGTCCTTGGACAAGACACTTAACGGCAATTGCTTCAACCCAGTGGTCACTAATGGGTTGTCTAAATTGTCAGTCACACGTAAATAAAATCTGAAAAAGTCGACAAAAAAAATAATCACCCACAAAGTAACATACTGGGTAACTTGTAAGCTGGCGTGAGGTGTATGAACACCCATGTTGTAACGACTGTCGTTTTCCAGCTATGCGAGGATAAAGTAAATTACATTCAATTATTTATTCATATTGTTTAAGAAATTTTAATTTTCAGGATGGTGAAATATATTGCATTGATGCTCGTAACTACGGCAACGTGTCGCGCTTCATCAACCACCTTTGTGAACCAAACTTAATCCCGATCCGAGTATTTGTCGGACATCACGATATAAGGTTTCCCATCCTTGCTTACTTTACCACTCGTGAAATACAGGCTGGGGAAGAACTTGGGTGAGTAGTGTGAACCAGCGCCCTGGCAAACTGATTAGAGTTCCTGCCTGTAACCCAGAGGTAATGGGTTCAAGGCTCGTCGCTGCTACCATTGTGGGCGTATGTTTTCTTGAGCAAGACACTTAACGGCAAATTCTCTAACCCAGTGGCCACTAATGGGTTGTCCAAATTATCAGCCATATATAAAAAAATAATTACCCACAAAGTAACATACTTGGTAACTCGTAAGTTGGCACGAGGTGTATGAAACAGAACACCGTGTTTAACGACTGTCGTGTTTCGGCCTCGTGAGGATAAAGTAATTTACATTCATTTATAAGATGAATGGCAACAACAATATGTATACAGTAGGGTGGGGTAAGACGGGACACCTTTTCATTCTATTTTCTCGTCCTATTGGGTAGTAAACAAAGATCATTCAAAGAATTATAAAACCATATTATCACGACTCGTTGTTAATTGTTTTAAACACAATCAGGATGTTTGAATATTAAATGCTAAAGGTGTCCCGTCTCACCCCACCCTACTGTATATTATTTTTTTTCTATATTTGTTACACTTAAATTGAATTTGCTAAAATAAAAGTATAGTATGACAGCAACAATATATATGTAGTAGGATGGGGGTAGATGGGACACCTTTAACACATAATATCTAAATATCCTGATCGTGTTTTAAAGAATTAACAACGGTCTGTGGAAGTCGTGAGGATACAGTTTCATACTTCTTTAAATGTTCTTTGTTTACTACCAAATGGAAAGAGTAAACAAAATGAAAAGGCGTCCCATCTTCCCCACCCAACTATATATATATATCGTCTATGTTTGTTAAAGGTTTGATTACGGAGAGCGTTTCTGGGACGTTAAATGTCGTCAGTTCACCTGCCAATGCGGATCACCAGTATGTAAATATTCAAGTGAAGTTTATAAGAATAAAGCCGAACAAGAGCTACAACAACATAATGGTAAGTGTATGTGTGTTTCTGATCCACGGTTTTTAAAAACATGGATTTTCGTACTATACACAATTTTAATTTTTCCTATAGTACTGTGGGGTAAGACGGGATCTTTAGCACAAAAGACAACGGTCTATGGAAGTCGTGAGGGTACAGTTTTATAATTCTTTAAATGTTCTTTGTTTACTACCGAATAGGTCAAGGAAATAGAATGAAAAGGTGTCCCATCTTTCCCCACCCTACTATATTTTATCTACAACATAATGTTTGGGATATTTGTGTTTAAACACAGTTTTAAAATATGGATTTTTGCACTATACACAATTTTATTTCTTTTATGTTATTTTTTCTGATGTGAAACAATCACCACCTAAAACAGTGATTCTAAACCATTTTCCTTGCTGCACACATTTTTAAATACCCAATAACTCATGACCCTAACTTCGGGTTATTCCTCGTTAAAGCCGACTTTCCACATTGTACGGGTCGTGTCTTTACGCACACTTTTGTTTCTATTAGAAGTTTAACTTGAGATAATAATTAAACATAAATGGTTCGTTTGTCTGCTAGGTGTAGCGACCACGCTTATTTTTTAACTAAATGTAAATAGGTTTTTAACTGTAAGCGTGTTTTAACAACTGTTGTTTTGTGCTATATCCTGTCTTTTTGTTTAAAATATTTTTAAACCTGCGCTGCCATAATAAAAAAACACCCCATTCTAGAATCGCTTAAATAACAAAACCAGGTCCCCTGGTTCGGAAACCCTGGTCTAAAATGACTATGTTTTCCTAATTTAGAAAATAATGACGTCACAAACGACGTGGAAATGAAAGCTTCATCAGCGATCAACGAAATCGTGGATTAACACTTGTTGTTGAAGAAGCCATGTTTTTATGTGGGATTTTTTATCTAGAAATAAAAATTTGGCCGGGTATGTCGTTGTTGCATTAACACCTAGTTCTGTCGCATGCCTGTCGTTTCTCCAGATGTCTTTGGTCTATGACGTAACAATGATTGACAAACAGTGCAGCTGCGTCATAAACGACCGAGTATCGGGCGGCGGAGATAAAATAGACTTTGCTTCGCTGCTTGGTTGAGTTATCAGTTTGAGTGGCTGACTGTGGCGTCTGGAAATGTAAGCGATAGGCTCGGTTTGCTACATTATTCTCCAGAGGGTTTGACGGAGTATATAGTAGGGTGGGGCAAGATGGGACACCTTTTTATTCTATTTTCTTGCCGCATTTTGTATAGGAAACGAAGAACATTCAAAGAATTGTAAATCCGTATTCTCACGACTCCCACAGAACGTTGTTAATTGTTTAAAACACGATCAGGGTATTTGGATATTCTGTGCTATAGGTGTCCCATCTTCCCCACCCTATTATATGACGTCACGTGTTGATGCAGTAGCAATAACGTTGTATGGAAAGTTAAGCCGGCTATACAGCGTTAAGCTGTTGAAAGTAATGCACTGTGTTGTTATTAAAAATGGCAGTTAAGAATAAGCAGACTTCTGGTATTTAGGTTCTTTAAGCACGAGTAGTAAAAGTTGAGGCTGTTTGTTGTTACTTATTTTTCGGGTTTCATGAGCTACGATAGTTTAACAGTAAGAATAATATAATAAAAATAACTTTATTTGTCTTTTTTATTTCGGTAGCGAAGATTTAAACATATTTTAAACGAAGAGACAGGATATAGCGACAAAACAACAGTTGTTAAAACACGCTTACAGTCAAAGACATATTGTATTTATTCGGAAGAAAATAAGCGTGGTCGCTACACCTAGCAGACAATCGAGCATGATGTAATAGAATGATGACAGTAATTGAATTAAACTGAATCTATAATTGTCGTTTTATCACTAACTTCGTCATTTTCGCTCGTCTATATAACATATAGTAGGGTGGGGGGAGATGGGTCACCCTATCATTCTTTTTCCTTGTCGCAGTTAGTAGCAAACAAAAAACGTTCAAAGATTTAAAAAAAACTAGATTCTCGTGACTTCTATAGACCAACAACATAGTGGTAGGTATGTATGTGTTTAGAGGTATAGCAAGGTGGTAGAAGATAGGACACCTTTTCAATTTATTTTCTCTTCCCATTCGTTAGTAAACAAAGAACATTTAAAGAATCATAAAACCGTATCCTCACGACTCCCATAGACCGTTGTTAATTGTTTAAAACACGATCAAAATATTTAGATATTATGTGCTAAAGGTGTTCCTATAATTATATGATTGTTTTAATAGCAACACAGAATCGTGTTAATGCGAGAACCAAATGATATTAAACTAGCTGCATACAATAACCACCAAAATATGTCGGATACAAAGTGTGACGTCACTGATGACGTAGCAAGTGGAGAAGGAAAAATTCACAAACGGAGGAAAGTAAGTTATATATGCCTGTTGTGCACTACTGGGTAGTCTAAAAACATTTTATTTTTGCCCACACAATTTTATCTTTCTAATTCCTTTGTTATACAGTAGGGTGGGAGAAGGTGGTACGCCATTTCATTCGATTTCCTCTTTCAAAATACAGTTAACCATAAAAACTCTCAAGAAATTATAAGATCGTATCTTCACGACTTGTTTACGTGTTAATGGTGTCCCATTTAACCGCACAGTACTATATATATAGTAGGGTGGAAGAAGGTGGGACACCTTTAGCACATAATATCCAAATATTCTGGTCGTGTTTTAAACAATTAACAAGGGTGCATGGAAGTCGTAAAGGTATAGTTTTATAATTCTTTGAATATTTTTTGTTTACTACTAAATCGGACAAGAAAATGCCATGAAAAGGTGTCCCATCTTTCCCCATCCTACTGTATAATCGTATAGAAATTAGGAGCGTCTTAAAAATAGCCTTTTGGCGCGCGATATAGGCTGGCGTGTTCGAAGTCTCCTAGTTTGTGTTGATATCATAACATAATTTTTATTTATCTCTTCGAAAACGATATCGAATCTTTTGATTGTCAGAGCGGAGTTAATGTTAATCGCTTAGTCGTTCGTTATGGCAACTAGCAGTTATAACACGAATGTACAATTGGGTAGCTTGTGCGTACACAAGCGCTTCCGAGTTGCCCACACGTCTTCGCAGGGCAGCAGAAGTGTTGAACCTTCTATGCTTACTTTACAGTGTTAATGCAAACAGTGTGACGTGTTTTAATCTCATCGGTTAATGTGATTCAAATTGTTTTATATAGGAACGGAGACGAGATGATAAGAAACCTATTCGCTTGGTGTCGTCATTGGGCGAAGGAAAATTGGTTGATAAATTCAAGGTTAAGATTTTACTTGGTGCAAATTGGTTTTAAATAAGTGGAGATTTACCTATTAATAAAATGGTGGATGGGAAATTGCCCAATCGGAAAGATTTGTAATTTTTTTATAGCTTTATTGTTAATGTTTAATTAATGTGAACATTAACCCAACTTGTAATCAGTTTATAAACGAGATTTATTCATATATTTGCCGCAAAATGAAAATCTTCGTTCTTATATTTCATGTAACATTTTTTATTTCTTTGGATTTGTTTGCCAGTTATTTTGGCATTTGATAGAAAATACATTTTAAAAGTGTTTCAATATCTACCAAGAATCTATATATTTCTGTTTACGTTTTGGTAATTGTTATCAACAACAAAAGAATGCGATGGGTGAAAAAGAAAATCGAAAGAAATCGCGCGAAAAAATGGAAAAAGATCGAAAACAATCGAAAGAGAAACGGGAAAGAGAAATCGCAAGGTTTCAAGCTGAGGTTCGTATTGGTTGGTCTTGATTGAATGACTAGGTGTCGGTAATTATTTAAATTAAAAAATACGGAAAAACGAACAAAACAGCATTACAAACTACAAAGTGTTAATAAGTGTGAAACAAATTAATTAAATAATAATAATACCTTTCTAAATACATAAAACACTAGTAAGAACATCTTTCCCACATTAGGTCGGTTATATACGCTCTTTCGTTCTGTTTAGTATCGTCGATTCTGTCGTGTAGTGACCGCTGGTGCTGGGTTGGAGCAATTGCCGTTAAGTGTCTTGACCAAAAACACATTTGCCTGCAATAGTAGCAGCGCAGAGCCTTGAACCTATTATTTTCATTAGTTTAACACACATAGATGTCTTCATCCATTGGTTTGATCCAGATTTAGGTTTATCCCTATTGTGACAATGCGTTCATTGTAAAGCTATTGCTCCAACATGACTGCAATTTGAGATGCCAGGCTAGTGAATAGTCCTTCCCCTGTTAACCACTAAAAGAGTTACAACCAATTACTGATCCATATAACTACTAACCTCTATAACCACTAGCCCCTGCCCTTGCCCCAAAACTTATAAGTTTATAACCCCTCACTATAAACCTGTACTGCAGCAGTTCTTAATTTTTTTGTATACTTTACACTTATAACAAAGATACTTATCAAATTTACCCCCAATGTGTAATATGGCGCTCATTTATTAAAAAGCGAAAACAACTAATTACAGCAGTTATATTTAATGCGACAGATGCACTTGCTTTTTGGCAAGAGTTGTTCAATGTCTTGTAAAGTATTACAATTGGCACTATTTTTCTCTGCTGTCAACTGATGTGATTTTTGATTGATAGCTCATTTACCCTCTAAACGCGAAGAATTTACCCTCAGGGGTAAAATTTACACAAGTGTAAAAAGTTCTGAAGTACTGTATTATTATGCGGTTATGCCTATATAAACTGGGTTTTATATTGCACTGCAGATTGATGCACTTTTAGAAGATGGCCCCGTAGAAGCTCCAAAGAACAAAACAACAAAGACATTTGTTCCTAAATTAAGTGGAACTGTAAAGGTATGTAACTTATAGGTGGTTTGTAATACAATAAATAATACAGTGTAAATATGTTTTTCACTGTAACCGCGATTCCAAAATGGAACGTTTCATGAGTAGTTTATTAAATAAGGTTTAAACAAACTTAAAACGTTTCATAGTAACCTAAAAAAAACAAAGAGTTAAAGTAGCTATAAAGACAACTTAACACGCACTCTAACTTAACTGCAGTACAAATGGCAAGTAACGCATGCAAACTGAGTAACGTGGCAAATTAGGAAATACGGGAGAAACGTAGGAATGGTAATTAGGAGCGGCGCACTTAAACGGCATGTAACAATAATAGCAGAGGGAATTCTGCGAAGGAATTCACTGCACAAAACTGTTGTTTTGTCGATATATACTGTCTTTTCGTTTAAATGCTTCCAAATCTTCGCTGCCGTAATCGAAGAGACAAATAAAGTTATTATTATTATGATTAGTAAAATAAACAACCCAAGTAAAGTAAAAATAAACGCAATTGCTGTTCAGTGTCTTACACAAGAACACATGGGCCCACAACAGTAGGAGCAATGAGCTTTGAACCCACAACCTCTGGGTCAGAAACATGGGTGCTAATCAATGGTGCGACCCCTAAAACCTCCCTGGCTGCGCCACTAGTTGTGCATATGAATTTTTCTGCAGGGAAAGTTTGAGGCTCTGGAAAAGAAGAAACAAGAAGAAGAAAGACTTAAAACTGAAACTGAAAGAAAGAAGAGAAATGAACGAGATTCAAGAGAAAAGAAAAGAGTGCAAATTGAGCTGGCAAAGAAAAAGTTAAAAGTAGGTATACGCCCACAATGGTAGCACTAGCAGCAACGAGCTTTGCACCTGTAACCTCTAGCTTTGACTTAGAGGCATGCACGGTAGGCTAACTACTGTGTTCGATGCAGATGAAGGAAGAGGGGAAGTCTTGTGACGAAGAAGAAGAAGAAGATGTAAAGATCATCAAAAGTAAAAGTCCCGGAAAAATCAACATCGATTTTCAAGAGGAAGAGAAAAGAAGAAAAGAGAGAAAATCAAGGAAGTTGGAAATGGAAAAAATGCTCCGGATGAAGGAAGAGATTAGATCTATGAAACAACCAGTACAAAATGAGGTGCGTGTAACGTAAAGTGATTAAGACAATTTAATTTACATAGCTTTACACCGTTAGCATTGACAGTAGTATGCTATCAGTTATATGGCCCTGCTTATGGATTATACAAGCAATGGCAGCGTAATGTAATTTCTGCCCTCTATTATTACTGAATGGGAATAACAATAAGTGAGATCACTTGAGCAAATGATAGTTTTAACACAAGTGTCCAATGGCGCAAATACGAATAATTTCGGCTCTGTTTTCACATGCAACATAATATTCCTAAACTTCAGGAATTTTAATTGCTGCCTTATAATTTATAATATATATAAAATAATTAATGAGCTCACTTAAGCAACTTGAGTTTTAACACAAGTGTCCAACGGTTCATCACGTAAGATTTCTATTCATGTTTTAACAACTGTTGTTTTGTCGCTATTTCCTGTCTTTTCGTTTAAAATATTTCTAAATCTTCGCTACCGTAATCGAAGAGACAAATAAAGTTATTATAGTAGAATGGGGAAAGATGGGATACCTTTAGCGCCCAATATCTAAATATCCTAATCGTGTTTTAAACAATTAACAACGGTTTATTGGAGTCGTGAGGATACGGTTTTATAATTTTTTGAATGTTTGTTGTTTAACACCAAATGGGCCAAGAAAATAGAATGAAAAGGTGTCCCATCTTCCCCTACCCTGCTATATATTTTGGTGCACTACATTCCCAAACTTTAGGAATCAAGCGATGAGGAATATCATGCACAAGATTCACCAACCCCGGCTCCTAAGAAACTTACAACTGATTTTAGCAAGTTGTTAAAAGAACAAGAAAATAAACAGCGAAGTCAAATTGAAGAAGAAAAAAGGAGGAAATTGGAAGAAGAAAAGTTGGCTTTTCGAGCCGCAAGATTGGTAGTTTGATGTCCTAATTATTTTATAGCTCGTTTTACCCAAAACACACATTTAGTTACCACATATCGCTTTTATAGTTTAGTTATTACTTATTAGTTTTTTTTTGAATAAATGTAATTTACTAATTTATTTATCCTCACATGCATTGAAAAACCAGTCATTATAACACACAGGTGTTATTTTATGCAGCTCATGCCCGCTTACGAGTTACTACGTATGTAACTTGCCTATCCTCACATAGCGGGCAACGACAGTTGTTATAACATGAATGTTCTGTTTTACACATCTCGTACTTGCCTAAAGTTACTACGTTTTATGATCGCATGTATTTTACAGGCTGCTGGTGAAACAGATGGTGTATCGTCATCATCGTTGCAATCGCAGAGCAGCAGTCCTGAGGTGAGCAGAAAGAAACCCAACAGATTGGCGTCATCTTTCACCAAGTTTGATGTACTGGAAGCGCAGAGGTTTGAGGAGGAAAGAAAGAGAATACAAGAGAAAAGAAATGCGCTCTTGGAGGAGGAGAGAAAAATGTTCGAAAAAACAAAGGCGATGATGCAGGAATGCTCCGACGAGGAAGACAATAAAGCTGAGGTTTGGCCGTGGTGTGACTTAAATTGTCAAATGTAGAACTGAAATCGCGAGCTATGTTATATACACTGTTGTTATATACAATTTTTTACTGTTAAGTCATTGGCGGGACTTTTTATGTGTGAAACGTGAAAAATATGTATTTTCTTAGTAAAACATATTCGTAAAATTTATTAGTTTTTTAGAACGCAGTTTGAGAAATATCAACTGCATTTTAGCTGTTATTTACCCCTACATAATGATGACTTCAGACGTTGAAACAGCTACAAGAAAAATGAATTTACCAGAATATTTTTTATTGGATTAAATCTTCCAGTTGATAAATGCTTTTTATTTCAGACTGTTACTCCAGGAAGACTGAACGCTTCTCTCACAAATTTCGATATTTTTAATCAAAAGAAACTTGAGGAGGAGAGAATTCGACTTCAGGAAGAAAAAAGAAAGTTACTTGAAGAAGAAACGTTTAATTTTAAAAAACACCAGGTTAGATGAATTTATGAATCAAAGAATATCAATTTAAGTTGGTTTAGCGACCAGGCTTATTTTTTTCCAAATAAATGTTAAAACACACTTACAGTTAAAAACATATTTACATTTATCTTCGATTACAGTTGCAAAGATTTATAAATATTTTAAACAGGAGACAAGATATAGCGACAAAACAACAGTTGTTAAAACACTTACAGTTAAAAACCTATTTACAACTGTTGTTTTGTCGCTATATCCTGTGTTTTTGTTTAAAATATTTTTAAATTTTCGCTACCATAATTAAAGAAACCAAAAGTTTTTATTATATTATATTATTATTATATTCTTCACAGAATCTTATGGAAAGAGAATCTTCATCAGAAAGTTCTTGCTCCGAAAATAAAGAATCCGAAGAAAATGAAGGTGATGGAAATGAGCGAAAGAAAAAAAAGAAAAATAATAAACTAACTCGAGTTCCGAGTAAATTAGATTATTCGAGAAGAAAGTTTGATGTCTTGGAAAGACAACGAATGGAAGAAGAAAGATTAAAAATCCAGGTTTGTGGGTTGTTGCCCTGGGTGCAACGTTTTTCGCGAATTCCTTTAAAGTGTTTGACTATCAGTGCATACAATGACTGATTTGTATTTTTAAAATTATTCATACAAAACTTTTTCTGTATAAAAATTTTCATATTTTTTTTTGTATAAAAATTTATATATTTTTTTGTATAAAAATTCTTATAATTTTTTTGTAAAAAAAATTCTTTTGAAACTTTTTTTTGTATAAAACTTCTTATAGAACTTTTTTTGCAGAATAATTCTTATAATTTTTTCTGTATAACAATTCTTATATATTTATTTTTTTAATAATTTTAATTTAAATTAATTTTTTTTAAGAAATTTTAATTTAAAATTTATAAAAAAATGTGTTGTTATAGGAACAGCGCAATAAACTATTAGAAGAAGAAGCGCGTTTTTTTGAAGAAGCAAAGCAACATTATGAAGAAACTTCTGACAGCGAAGATTGCACTCAAGTAAGATTCAAAATATATTTGTAATTTTTTTATCTTAGCCTATATCCTGTTGAATGTTAAGAAATCTTAATCTCAAATAAAGGTATGCCTTGATTTCCTTGCAGTTGTAAGTTACAGAAGATAGTATAGTGACCACGCACCACGCTTATTTTCTTCCAAATGAGTATAAATATCTTTTTACCTGTAGGCTTTTTTAAAAAGCGTTGTTATTTTGCCAAATTCTATCTTTTTGTTTAAAATATATCTAAATCTTCGCACCCGTACTCGAAGAGACAAAAAAAAGTTGTAGTTCTGTGGGGTAAGTTGGGACATCTTTAGCACATGATATCCGAATATCCTAATCATGTTTTAAACAAATGACAATGATCTATTGAAGTGGTAGGGATTTGGTTTTAAAATTCTTAGTTTTAGAATGAAAAGGTGTCCCATCTTCTCCCCCTTACTATATTACTATTATTATTTGTAGAAAACCAGAATTGAAACCTCGCCTGGAAAGTTGGACGGAGGTCGTACCAACTTTGACCGAATTAACATGGAGAGGTTGGAAGAAGAAAGACTTCGGATATTGAAAGAAAGAAATCGTCTTTTGGAGGAAGAAAAAAAACTCATGGACCTTGAAAGAGAAAAGATGAAGGTAAGAATGTAACTTGCTTTATTCTCACGTGTGGCGAAAAACAGCAGTCGTTATAATACAGGTGTTCTGTTTCCCATCCCCATGCCAGCTTAGTGCCAATATTAGAAGTTTAACTTGTTAGTTATTAAACATAAATGGCTTGTTTGTCTGCTAGGTGTAGCGACCACGCTTATTTTCTTCCAATTAAATGTAAATATGTTTTTAACTGTAAGCATGTTTTAACAACTGTTGTTTTGTCGCTATATCCTGTGTTTTCATTTAAAATATATTTCTAAATCTTCGCTACCGTAATCAAGGGGACAAATAAAGTTATTATTATTATATATATTTTTTATTATTATAATATATTGTTAACAAAATTAAAATTAGTAATGCATTAGGTATACAACCTCAAAAACGAATGAATGAATGAATGTAACTTACTTTATCCTCGCGTGGCCGGAAAACGACAGTCGTTATAATACGGGTTTAACACCTCGTGCCAGCTTACGAGTTACCATGTATGTTACTTTGTGGGTGATTATTTTTGGGGGGATTTTTTTTTTGTATGGCTGATAATTTGGACAACCCATTAGTGACCACTGGGTTGGAGCAATTGCTGTTAAGTGTCTTGCCCAAGAACACATACGCCCACAATATTAGCAGCGACGAGCATTCAACCCATTACCTCTGGGTTACGGACAGGTGCTGTAACCACTATGCCACGGCGGTATCAAAAATAAAATAGTTATTTGTTCTTTATAGGAAGAACATTCAGACCAAGACGATGAAAACAAAGAAAGCACGAACAGAATAACACGACGCCTTCCAAGCAGATTAAACAAATCTTTCACTGAGTTCGACAAAGTTGAAAGGATGAGAATTAAAGAAGAGCGAGATTCTCTTTTCCAGGAGAAAGCTCGGAAGTTGGAAGAAGAAAGAAGATTGTTTAAAGAAGCTAGAGAGCAAATGGTAGGATTAATTAAAAAATGACAAAAAAATAAAAAGACGCAGAAAATTCAACTAGATGTTATCATCTATATTAAAACACCCAGGACTCTACGTTTTGAGATAAAATCATGTTTTTTTTAAATAAATTTTGTAAATTATTTGTTAAGATATTGTGTAGTATGGTGGGGTAAGATAGGACACCTTTTTATTCTTTTTTTCCTAAACAAAGAACATTCACAGAATTATAAACCCGTATCCTCATGACTCCCGTTTCAAAACACGATCAGGATATTTGGATATTATGTGCTAAAAGTGTCCCATCTTACCCCACCCTACTATATATATTCGCCTAAATGATATCGTAAGTTTTGGCAAAAAATGCATAAAATATTACAGAAAATCCCTTTTAATTTCATCCAGAAAGATGACAGCGACTCTGCTGATGAAGTTAACTCGTCAATGCCATGTCAGCCAAACAAGCTTCCATCTACTCTCACAAACTTTAACGTCATCGAAAGCCAACGCTTGGAGAAAGAGCGTATTCGGCTTCATGAAGAACGAATCAAACAACTTGAAAACGAAATAAAAATATTTGAAGATCAGCGAAAACAGAACCCGGTAATTTGCTGTTACATACAGAGAATTTGTCTGGTGCCGTGGCAAAGTGGTTAGCACGCCGGCCTATAACTCAAAGGTAATGGGTTCAAGGCTCGTTGCTGCTACCATTATGGGTGTATGTGTCCTTGGGCATGACACTTAACGGCAATTGCTCCAACTCAGGTCACTAGTAGATTGTCCAAATTATCAGCTGACACAAAAAAAATCACTCACAAAGGAGCATGCATAGTAACTCGTAAGCTGGCACGAGGTGTATGAAACAGAACACCCGTGTTATAACGTCTTTTTTTCGGCCACGTGAGGATAAGGTAAGTTACAGTCATTCATTCATAGCATCATGTTCTGAATTTTATGATGTTTTATTTAGGATAGCGTTGATGACGTTACAAGTGCTACGAAAGAGCTTCTGCAGTCAGCTAAGAACAGTCCACGTCCTAAAAAATTAGCGTCGTCATTCACTAAATTTGACGTCGTGGAGAAGAAAAGGAGAGAAGAGGAAAGAAGGAGACTGCAAGAGGAGAGAGCTCGGAAATTAGCAGAGGAAAGAAGAATGTTCAAAGAATCCAGAGAACAATTAGTGAGTATACAATATTTTGTTTCATGTCCGTGCGACTTTTCACCCAAGGGTACTGAGTTCTAAACTCAAACTTGCTACTATTGTTGGCTTGTTTTTGAAAGAATGAAACCATCACCTTTATAGTTCTGTTAACGTGGAAGCGGACACTAGGTGTATGAAGCAACTATATATATAATACGTCAACGCATATATTAATAGGTGCTCTAACTCAGAGGTAATGGGTTCAAGGCTACCATTGTGGGCATGTGCGTCCTTGGGCAAGACACTTATGGGCAGTTGCTCTAACCCAGTGGTTACTAATTGGTTGTTTAAATTGTCAGTTATAGATATAAACAAACACCCACTGACTAATATACATGGTAACCCGTAAGCTGGCAAGAGGTGTATGATCACTTGTGTGATAACGGCTGCGTAAGTAATTTACATTCATTCATTCAGTTATACTGCTTCACAGAATAACCAGAGTGACTCGGAAAAAGAGGATAGCATTTCTTGCGATGCTCCGATAGTTGGGAAGATGGATATCCGCGGGAAAATAGAGGCAGTTGTGAGAGCACAAGAAGAAGCTGAGAGGAAGAGAATAGAAGAAACAAAGTTTAGTCGGATGACAGGCGAACAACAAGAGATGTACTTGGCCCGACAGCGACAGGTTGTTTAATAATAACTTTTTTAATAATAATAACTTATATTTGTCTCTTCAATTACGGTAGCGAAGATTTAGAAATATTTTAAACTAAAAGACAGGATACAGCGACAAAACAACAGTTGTTAACCACGCTTTTTAAAAACATATTTACATTTAGTTGGAAGAAAATAAGCGTGGTCGCTACGCCTTAAGTAACTTTTTGGTGACTTGTTAGCGAAACAATGCCCACTATCTGTTTTTATGTGTTTTAACCTGTATAAGTACTTAATACCGAGACTCCCGGGAAAAATAATAAACATTTTCAGATTCAATTATGTTTTTTTTGTAAAATAGTTATTAAAGGTCACAAATATCTTGCATAAATTATATAAATATTCGTAAACTTGTACATAAACTATATACAGGTTTTGTTTAATTTAATCATACCAATTGATTTGATAGAGGGCACGAAGTTTCCTGAAATTTTACACTTAGCAACATATTTATCACAATCCAGTGCCGTGGTTAAGGGACCTGCCTCTATCCTAATGGTGTTGGGTTCAAGTCTTGCCACTGCTATCATTGTGTCCGTATGTGTCCTTGGCCAGCATAAAAAAAAAGAAAAAAATGCAAAAAAACCTTCAAAGTTACATTCATGGTAACCTGTAAGCTGGCACGAGGTGTATGAAACAACACCCGTGTTATAGCGACTGTCGTTTTTCGGCCATGCGAGTATAAAGCAAGTTACATTCATTTAACATATAACCTTCACAGATCGAGATGCTGCAGCAACAACTTGCATCTGCCAAAGCAGGAGGATATTCCGAGGATTCTGAAGAAGAGGAAAGCGACGATGAATGTTATTATTACTATACAGATGAAGAGGTATAGCATGTGTGTTAATTTTAGCCGCACATTTATTGAAAAAAAAAATTGTTTTTTTTACCCAGTTTTTCATTGGCTGATGTTGTTCAGCAGAGGTCTCACCTTTTAAACTTTTTGGACTAAATTGTTAGCAATCTCCTAATGAAAAAACACTTTACTTCTTAAATAAAAAAACTTATGTTAAAAAAAGTCTGTGTTCTTTTTAATATTTATCAGCAATTGCGCTAACCCAACATTGCCGATAATGGGTTTTAGAAATTTTCCGCCATATGTAAAATACATCTATAATGTTAAATAGGTGTAGTATGAGTTAAACAGTTTTCCAGCAGTATTAACAAATTATAACAATCAATTTATGTTATTTAGATTTCCACTTGGATTTTTATTTTAATTAAAAATATTAATCTTTGGTAGGCAGAGGACAGCGAGGAAGAAGATGAAGGAAACGGTTCGTAGTAGTTTTTTAAGAATATCACTGGGTCGTTTACATTTTTTTTCAAGTTAATACACACATTATACAATAATGGCTTGTTGTTTGTCTGCAATTTTTTTAAATGCCTGCACTAACTGTGTTTTATGGTGGTGGATTTGGAAATATATATTTTAGTACAAGCTGTTTAACTCGATAATAACTAAACGTGGCTCGATTGTCTGATAGGTGTAGCGACCACGCTTATTTTCTTTCAATCAAATGTAAAAATATCTTGCCTTTTCTTTTAAAATATTTTTTAATTTTTGCTACCGCAATCGTAAACGATAAATTATTTTTTTAATATTAAAGGAACATTGTATCTAAACTTTGGGAAATTCGGTTTGGTAGAACAGAGGAATATAACACTAAGTTACACTATACCTGCAAAAATAATATTAAATCAATTATTTTCCTACCCCTGGGATGCTATTCTCGGCTACAGACTGAACTAGTTGCCGTCTAAATTCGATTTTGCGTTTTCAGTTGCCCAACTAAAATTTAGTCAGCAAATTTTAATTTTTAAGTTGATTTAATCAGTCGATAAAAAGTTTTGAGTTGATTTTGACCGACAAACTTATGTAATAAGTAACACAGAAATTTAGAAATTTAGTAGGCCGACTAAACTTGAAAAAACACCGAATAGGTTTTAGTCGGCCAACTAAAAAACGCAGTAACCAATAGTAACCGCGAGTTTAGTCTGTAGCTGAGAACACAACCCTTGTCTATGTTATGTTTAAAGTTATTAAACTTTTTATCTTGTTTCCATGCAACTAGAATTCTTGAATAGAGATTAAATGAGGTTATGACAAAACTTCCTATTATAATTAGATATCTGTAACATTGTTAACATTGTGATCAGATGGTTCTGACGCTGAAGAAAACTCGGCAGCAAGCGAAAGTGGATGCAGCAATGATTCAGGGGAATATAGTGGGTATCCATACTTTGTTCAAACGCTGAGCAATCTTAAAGTTAAAGAAGGGGACCCAGTCAGATTTGACGCATATATAAATGCAAACCCACACCCAAAGGTGAGTATACCTTTGGCAGCGTTTCTTAAACTGGGGTAAATTTACCCCTAAAGGTGGCTGTACACAGTATCCGGAATTCGTCAGTTTCGTCGGTTTTGTCCGGATTTCGCTGCCGCATACAGAATTTAGGAATGGGTTTGCATACGACTTTGCAAGCAAATTCGCATGCCGGATACTGTGTACAGCCACCTTAAGGTAAATTCCTCGTATTTAAGGGGTAAATCAAAATTCGCATCAGTTGACGGGACAGACAAATTGTGCCAATTGTCGCACTTTACCAGGCATTGAACAACTTGTTGCCAAAAAGCAAGCGCATCCGTCACATTAAGTATAACTGTAAATTAGTTGTTTTCGCTTTTTTAAATGAACGCCATATTACATATTGGGGGTAAATCTGATCAGTATCTTTGTTAAAAGGGTAAAGCAAATGAACAAGTTTAAGAACCGCTGGTCTAAGGCAAGATACACAATGTTTATATGTATACATGACATAGTACACAAAAAATAATCACCTACAAAGTTAAATACTTGGTAACTCATAAGCTGACATGTATGAAACAATTGAATTTCATTTTCAATTTCATTTTCGTTTTCATTTTTGTTTTCAATTTCCAATTCGTTTTCATTTTCATTGGAGTCAAAAAATGAGTCAAAATGACCCACAACCCACAAAGTAACTCACTTGGTAACTCGCCAGTGGGCCTGGGGTGTATGAAACAGAACACCCGTGGTATAACGACTGTCAGTTTCTGGAAACCTGAGGATAAAGTAAGTTACATTCATTCAATAACAACTTTTTTGTTTCTTCGGTTACGGTACTGAAGATTGAAAAAAATTTGAACAAAAAAACAAGATATAGTGACAAAACAACGGTTGTAAAAACTACACGGTGTTTAAATGATCATACACAGAATATAATAATAATAACTTTTTTGTATCGTCAATTACGATAGCAAAGATAGAAAAATATTTTTATTGACAAATTTATTTTTATATTGTAAAGTTATTAATATATTGTATTGTTTTTTTGACACCTAGGTTTTAACTATAAAAGCTGGAATGCCATTTAAGGATAAATAAATACTTATAAAATATATAGTTGTAACAAAACTTTTTATTCTAGGTCGTTTGGTATTTCAAAGGCAGGGTTATCCGGAATTGCCCAGATTACCAATACATGAACAAAGGAACTCAGTATTCACTTTATATGAACGAAAGTTTTGTGGACGATACTGGAGAATTCGCTTGCAAAGCCACTAATGATAAAGGAACGGCCACTAGTAAAGCTTTTCTTTTCGTAAATGGTAGGTTTTTGGTTTTTTATAAATAAATGGGTTTTCAAAAATAAATGAATGTAACTTACTTTATTCTCTCGTGCCCCGAAAACGACAGTCGTTAAACACGAGTGTTCTGTTTCACACACCTCGTGCCAGCTTACGAGTTACCAAGTATGTTACTTAGTGAGTGATTAACACTGTTACATATTCATAAAAATTTGGCTAATAAATGTTTTGATGTCCTATTTAGGTTATATAATTAGTACCATAAATTTAGTTTAGATATTAAATATATAGTAGGGTGGGGGAAGACGGAAATAAAAAAGTATCCCATCTTCCCCCACCATACTATATAATATAATGATGATTAAGATATATTGTATATCTTCATGTTTTTAGACTTTCCAATTTCTACTTTAAAAATGTAACTTTTGACTTCTTTAGAAATTGAAGAAGAATGATTCATTCGGTGAGATAAAAACTTGGTATAATTGCTGTCAGTTCTCACTTCTATACAACATTATGCTGTTGACACGACCATTATTATTATGATGGTGATATCTTTAAGAAATTGATCGCCAAGAATTTGTTTCCTAAAAATATTGTGCATGGTATTACACATTTGAATATACCAATAAAATAAAATACACGACTTGTTTCACTTAAATTCTTATGTTATTGTAATACTTGGGAACAAATTTGTGCCACGGCGCCGGACGTATTTGTCCTTGGGCAAGACACTTAACGGCAATTGCTCCAACCCAGCGGTCACTAATGGGTTGTCCAAATTATGAGCCACACGTAAAAAAAAAAACGAAAAAATCTTCCACAAAGTAACATACTTGGTAAACTGACACGAGGTGTATGAAACAGAGCACTGGTGTTTAACGACAGTCGTTTTCCGGCCACGTAAGGATAAAGTCAGTTATATTTATTCACAAAAAATGTGTTGAAAATCAGTGAAATAGACTGATGAATTCTGTTACTCCGCTACAATCATTTATCGTTGGTAATATGCGATGTAATGTGGAAGAAGACGGGACACCTTTAGTACATAATATCCAAACATTCTGAACGTTTTTAAACAATTAACAACGGTCTATAAGAGTCGTGAAGAGATACCGTTTTATATTTCTTTGAATGTTCTTTGTTTATCACCAAATGGGACGAGAAAACGGAATGAACAGGTGTCCCCTCTCCACCCACCCTACTATATATTACTACTCCATACACCTCTTGCCAGTTTACGAATTACCAAATATGTTACTTTGCGGTTGTTTTTTTGCATCTTTCATTTTTTATGTATGACTGATAATTTGGTCAACCCATTAGTGGCCGCTGAATTGGTTCGCACAAGCGTCTGTGTTTGACGTTTATTGCTGTTGCAAACATGTGTTATATTGTGGCTTGAGTTGAAATGTCTTGTCAATCGCAGGCGTCCAATAAACCGAATATCATTAAAAGCCAATATATAATAAGACCGGACCTGCCGGTTCATTTTTATTGTCGACAAAATATTTTAGCCGCAATATAATCCATTACTGCAATATGTATGGACTTGTGTTAAAAAGCGTGGTTGAGTGCGTCGAATTGGAATGGGGTGTCGCTATTTGGAATCAAATGGCAAAGAAGATAGGAATTGGAGGTGTCGGTTTCTCTATTCATAAAGTAAGTCACGTCACTAGTATAGAGTACCGTGGGGGAAGATGGGACAACTTTAGATATTTAAATATCCTGATCGTGTTTTAAACAATTAACAACGGTCCATGGAAGTCGTGAGGATACATTTTTATAATTCGTTGAATGTTCTTTGTTTACTACCAAATGAAAAGAGGAAACTAAACGAAAAGGTGTCCCATCTTCCCCCACCCTACTATATATAGTTAAAATCACGAAAAAGTTTAAGTATGTTTTAATAATTGTTAAAATTAAGAACTTATAGTAATTTGCGAGTATTTTGCGAGTAAAAATCAAAAAAGAGTAAAAATCAACATTCGTGTTATAACGACTGTCGCCGGCTGCGCGAGAATAAAGTAAATTACACTCTTTCATTCATATACATATATTATAGTTACGTTGGGACGCGGGGCAAGTTGGAACGTTTTTTTATAAAATAAATTGTTTTAATCTATTTCTTTAGTGTATTGTATTTTGGGTTCTGAAAAATTTAGCAATAATAGTTCCTTAGGTGTCCCATTTTGCCCTCTCTCTGCTATATATGTATATGTTTATGGTTCCATTTCATGGGCTACAATTCACATATATTATTCATGTTCATCAATGAAGTTACATAATGCCCAATTAAGATCCTGCATCAATTTGCATGTTTATGAAATTCAGAGACAATAAAAAACGTTCTACAACAGGTTTACGATGAAAACTTGATGGCAATTATTGCAGAGTCTGTCGCGTGTGAAGTGGATTGTCCTGAGAGTGAAATAATGTTTAAGGTAAAAAACTTTATATACTTCGTATTTTTTTGTAAAAAAATGCTTGTTTGATATATCAAAATCAAAAATCAATAATTTGACAAGCCGCTGTTTTTCCTGATTTTTAAATGTCGTCTGCGTCGACTGCTACACGAGGGCAGTGGAGTAGTAACTTTATTCGTCTTTTCGATTACGGTAGCAAAGATTTAAAAATATTTTAAACGAAAAGACAGGATATAGCGACAAAACAACAGTTGTTATTTTCTTTTCATTCACTTATATATTTCACAATCTATGTTTCATTCAGTTTGGGGCTCATTTCATGACATTCGTGACACGTTACGGATACGACCAGATCACTTCTGTGTTGGGGAGAAAATTGTGCGATTTCATTAACGGTTTGGATAACTTGCACGATTACATAAGCAACTTATACAAAGACATTAAGCCACCAAGGTTTGTTAACTTGTACTATTAAATTTAAGCGCGCCTACCTCTAACTTAGAGGTAATTGGTTCAAGGCTTGTCGCTGCTACCACTGTGGGCCTATGTGTTCTCGGGCAAGACATTTAACGGCAATTGCTCCAACCCAGTGGTCACTAATGTGTCAAAATTATCAGCCATATTTACAAAAGATTAACAAAGCTGCATAAATATAAAATAAAATATTTATATATTTTTAATGATAAAGAGAACATTAGTGTTTAAAACAACACACATTTTACATAAAATTACATAAAAAACTACCACAAAGTAAAAAAAAAACAGTTAAAAAATTACTTTGTATATCCATAGGATTTCCTATGAAATAAATAACAAACTTTATTTTTTCTCTATCTGTTCGAGTTCAACTGCCTTTTTCATTTAAAAAATATTTATGGTACTTTAGGTTGCACTTGAGCATCAATAAACTTGTTCAATTTTTCTGTTAGTTTGCCTTTTTAAGTTTGGAATTATTTGAAAGCTGAAGCAGTTTCTCCCATTGTGTTAATATGCATTAGTTTTTACCTGGTTTTGATTTTTGGTGGGTATGCTTCTTTAATTAAGTTCGTCGCTGCTATCATTTTGGACGTATGTGTCCTTGGGCAAGGAACTGATCGGCAAATTATCTGTCATACATAAAAAAAGAACAAGTTCAAAAAAAATAAGCACCAACAAAGTAACATACATAATAACTCATAAACTGCCATGAGATGTATGAAACAGACATTCGTTTTAATAATGACTTTTCGGCCACACGAAAAGGTAAAGTAATCATTGATAGCAATATTTTTATGTCAGTTTTTACGTCGAAAAAGAGGATGACGAAGGGTTGGTTTTTCATTACAATACTTCACGAAAATATGTTGGTTATGTTCACTATGTGCGTGGACTCATTCACTCAGCAGCTGTTATGTATTATGAACTACAAGATGTTAAAGTTGAAACTTTGAAACAAGAAGTTCTTGGTGAAGTAATGCATAGTGTATTGAGGTGAGAAAGAAACACAACTTTAATATTTAATTCAGCCCGCACCTTGGCAAAGTGGTTAGCACGCCTGACTGTAACCAATAGGTAATGGGTTCAAGGCTTGTCGCTTCTACCATTGTGGGGTATGTCCTTGGACAAGACACTTAACGGCAATTGCTCCAACCCAGTGGTCACTAATGGGTTGTCCAAATTATCAGCCCTGAATAAAAATAAAAAAATCACCCCAAAAAATAATCACCTACAAAGTAACACACATGGTAACTCATAGTCTGGCACGAGGTGTATGAAACAGAACACTCGTGTTATACGACTGTCGTTTTCCGGCTACACGAGGATAAAGTAAGTTACATTCATTCGTTCACATTCGGAAAAAGACAATGTTATGTGTGTTTTACTTAGCAATTAAATTATTAAATAAACAATAAATTATAAAAAAAACAATAATCCTTTAACCAGTAACCAAGTCCCGTTTTAAAATGTTCCTTAGGTCCAACTAATAATTTTAAAAGTCAGGTGTTTGTGTTCAGAATTTACATTTAATATGCCCGAAAATTTCACTGGTTACTAGGTAGTAGGTATAGTATAAACCAAACAAACTTATACTTTTGATGAATACAGGGTGACTTATCAAAACTGTACCGTTCGAAAGCAAGATCCTTGGTTGCCAGCTTTATCAAAACTACGTTCTATTACACCAGTGAGCGTGAACAGTGATATTGTTTTCGATACTTTTCCCTTTTCCATCATTTTTGATGAAGTAAGTTTTTTCAATTTTTTTTAGTTTTTTTACTTGATTTATTAAACCAAAAATTACTTAATCAATATCTAACAGTTAACACTAAGACATTCACCCATAAATTCTTAAGTCTGACGCCACACAGTTGCATAGTGCGCCAGCTTTAAACCCAGGGGTAAAGGGTTCAAGGCTCTTGGCTGCTACCGTTTTGGTCGCATGTGTCCTTGGGCAAGATACTTAATGGCGATTGCTCCAACCCAGTGGTTACTAAATGGTTGTCCAAATTTTTTCGGTGTTTTATTTACTATTATTAAATAACGGCTTTTATAGTTCTGGAATCTGGATACCTGGAAACTCATGTGAAACTTAAAAAGTAGAATTTACCATACATATATATATATATATATATATGTTTTGTTTATTTATTGAATATTCTCTTTTACCAGAAGTTTTTTTATCAAACTTTAACCGGAAATATATGTTCTTTCAAAAATATGGTTGATTTATTTAAATAATGTTCTTTTTTACCAGTTTTTTTAGCCTAGTTTTACAAGAACTATATGTTCCGTTTATTTATAACCTCTTCTTGTGTTGCAGACAATGCAGGTAGTAACGTGTGGTGTGGGAGTTGTAAAAACCTTTCCGACTCTCATTGGAAAGAAGATAACCGACTTTTTTGTTCTTACCAAACCAATAGGAGTTGACCTTACTTGGAATTTCGTGAGTTGCTCTAACAAAAAAATAAAAAAAAAACAGCGAACTTGAACAAAAGTATAGAAAAATAGAATTATATATTTTAAATAATTAAAACATTTTTTTTGTAAACTGAACATGTGACGAGAAAGATGAGACATCCTTTTACTATGTTGGCACATGCCAAGAATATGCAAACGCTAGCGGAGCATCTAAGCTTGACCGAGCTGTCAAAACAAGATCTCCCAACCATTACCATTAAAGCCCTTGTCGCCTACCTTCGGGGAAGCGCCGGGCTCCTTAAACTGGTGAGGTTCATGCGGTAGCACCCTGGGTGTCGGGGTAATGAGCCAATCCTGGCCTAAATCTTATGACCCATAGCGTGCTACATTGCGGGACCTTACCCATATAGAATAGAAATTAAACATGCCATTTACATTTGTAACATACATTACTTACAGATGAAAAACAGACCCGTTAATGTATTGGTTGAATTGACGTCGACTGTAGCTTTGTGGGCAGAATACGAAGAATATCTGCGATCGCAAGGCAAGCTATGAATTTTATTTAAAAATATATTTTTGTGTTAAATCGCATTTTAACTTTCACTAAAATCGCTATATCCTGTCCTTTTGTTTAAAATAATTTGAAATCTTTTGTTACCATAACTAAAGACACAAATACAGTTGTTACTAATATTAATTTGCAGAGATATTGGATACGGAGCATCCCCCACTGCCACCCAAACAAAGAGATGACTCGGTTTCATTGAAGCTTAGAGGGACTACGGATTATCTTGGAAGTTGGAACGCCGTCATCTTCATGTGCACGCCAATGTAACAAAGTTATCAATATTTAAAATCATGCATTAGCGGTTAAATTCTAATATATAGTAGGGTGGGGGAGACACCTTTAGCTCATAATATCCAAACTTTTCATTCTATTTTCCAGTCTCATTTGGTAGTAAACAAAGAACATTCAAAGAATTATAAAAGCGTATCCTCACGACTCCCATGGACCGTTGTTAATTGTTTAAAACACGATTATGAATCTTAGGACATTTGGATATTATGTGCTAAAGGTGTCCCATCTTTCCTCACCCTACTATATAACATAAAAAATAACCAAAAACGTGGTACCTCGTAATAGCGAACCATGTGTGTATGAAAACCCACCCCCATGCTACATTTCTGCATTGCCAGTCACAGAAAATTTGACAGTTAAACAAATGTTTTGTATTAGCTTTGACAATATGGATGTTATGATGGACGTTGGTTTATACATCAGCGATCTCAGTTTTCAAGATTCCCTTCAGATGTTGTTGATGACGGGTCCACAGCAATCTGCCGAGCTGAAACTAGCTTTGGACATGGTTTGTAAAAATATGTACATTAGGATGGGGCAAGATGGGACACAAAGCAAAAAAAAACAATATTTACAAAAATAAAGTATATGGCCGTCATTCTATCATTTAATAGGTATTTGTTGTACAAGATTTAAAAATAGTGTCCCGTATTACCCCATGTCCCATCTTACCCCACCCATTATACAGCTAATATAGAAAACCATGTGTATTTTTTGTGTATTATCATTCATCTATTACATTTTTGTTTTAAAGATGGTTTATGTTTCAATAAACGACTTTTTATGTTTTAAAATTAGGCAACACGTATGTATTGCTATTGTTTCGATATAATTATTAAACGCAAATCTGTCAACATGTTGGTGCGTGCATGTAACCCAGAGGTAATGGGCTTAAGGCTCGTCACTGCTACCATTCTTGTCATGTGTGTCTTTGGGAAAGACACTTAGTGGCAATTGCTCCAACCCAGTGGTCACTAATGGGTTGTCCAAATTATTAGCCACGTAAAATAACCATTTACTTTCCTGTAGGATTACAAAAATGTTACCTAACCCTCGTATTTTTCGGCAGGAACAAGCAAAGACGTCGAAACTTGCTGACACTTTGGCAGAACTTGAAAAAGAGAATCAAAAAGCTGAAACCATTGTATTTTCTATGATTCCAAAAGAAATTGCGGTCAGGCTGAAGAAGGGAGAAAGTGCCGTCAGCATTGCAGAGGTAAAATTTTGTCATTTGTCATCATTTAGGAAAAGAAATTTAATTTGTTTTTAACTGTAAGTGTGTTTTAACATCTGTTGTTTTGTTGCTATATCCCGTTTTTGGTTTAAAGTATGTTTAAATCTTCGCTACTGTAATCGAAGAGAAAAATAAAGTTATAATTATTATTTTTTTTCATTTTGTAAAGTTTCACACTATTGTTCTTTAAAAAAAAAATATTAAGATTCCGATTAATATTGAAATTTTTTTTACAGGTGTTTGAAAATGTTACAGTCCTTTTCAGTGACGTGGTTGGTTTTACAAACATTTGCACACGAATAACACCAATGGAGGTTATCGCTATACTTAACAAGATATACACTGTGTTCGACACCCTGTCTGAAAGGTATATAATAAAATGTAATCATAAGACTTTTTGTATATCATTAGGCAGCAATATAAACGAATGTAACTTACTTTATCCTTGCCTGGCTGAAAAACGACAGTCGTTATAACACAGATGTTCATATACCTCGTGCCAGCTTTCGAGTTACCATGTATATTACTTTTTTACTTTTTAAATGGCACTCTTTTTACACTTTTTGCCCATAGTGTGGGTAAAACAACTATTGTTTTTCCATTGATTTCTATCTCTTTGTTTTTTAAATAACATGTTCTTAAATGAATGAATGTAACTTGCTTTATCCTGGCGTTGCCAAAAACGAGTCATTATAACACGAGTGTTCTCTTTCATACACTTCCACCTGACGAGTTTATGTGTGGCTGATAATTTGAACAACCTATTAGTGACCACCGGGTTTGAGCAATTGCCATTAAATGTCTCGCCCAAGGAAAAATACGCCCACAATGGTAGCAGCGACAAGCCTTGTACCATTACCTTTCGGTTAGAGGCAGGCATGCTTACCAGGGCCCCAGACTTTTATTCTTTGTAAAAATAAAAATTATGTTTTTTGTAAGGTATGGCGTCTTTAAAGTGGAGACAATTGGGGACGTGTACATGGCTGTGTCTGGTGCACCAGTGCGTACACCTCTACATGCTCAACGTATATGTGATATGGCACTTGAAATGCAAACAGGAATCAGCCATGTCAAGAATCCGGTTGGTGGGGGATGCATTCCAATCAGAATCGGTAGGAAAATTTTATTTTACTATTTAAGTTGGAAAAATTAGCAATTAATATCCAAACATGCCGCCAATAGTTGCTTTTTAGTCCATTTTATATTCCTGTTAATTTTGTCAGCCTACTACTTCAAAGAGTTAATAGCTGTGTTTTACACACGCCCAAATTGAGCCTAAAACCTGGTATCTTCTAAAGGTGTTTCGGCTGATAACTGCTTTTTTATATTCCTGTTAATTTTGTCAGCCTACTACACTCCCAAAGAGTTAATATCTGTTTTGCATACGCCCAAACTGAGCCTCGAACCTGGTATCGTCTAAAGGTGTTTCCGCTGATAATTGCTTTTTTATATTCCTGTTAATTTTGTCAGCCTACTACTTCCAAAGAGTCGATATCTGTTTTTGCGCACGCCCAAACTGAGCCTCGAACCTGGTATCCTCTAAAGGTGTTTCCGCTGATAGTCCCTTTTTTATATTGCTGTTAATTTTGTCAGCTTATTACACTCCAAAAAGTTGATAACTTATTTTGCGCACGCCCTAATTGAGTCTCGAACCTGGTAACCTTTAAAAGCATTTGACTTCACCACTGAGCCATTTATGTTCCAGGCATCCACTCTGGGGGTGTGGTTGCTGGAGTTGTGGGAAGAAAAATGATCCGATATTGTTTGTTTGGAGACACTGTCAATACAGCATCGCGACTTGAAAGCACTGGGAAAGGGAGAGAAATTCATGTCAGCAAGTCGGTATATGATCTCGTTTACCGAACCGATGATTATATATTTGACTCACGGGGAGTGGTTTACATTAAGGTAAATGTGATGTATGTTATATAGTATTGTGGAGAAAGATAGGTCACCTTTAGCACCCAATATCTAATTATACTGATCGAGTTTTATTAATTAACACTGGTGACTGGTCTACCGAAGTCGTAAGGATGCGGTTTTATAATTCTTTAAATGTTCTTTGTTTACTACCAAATGGGACTAAAAAATAGATTGAAAGTTGTCTCATCTTTCCCCACCCTACTATATTAAACATTATTTAAAAGAATGTTTTATTTAGAAAATTTTATTCTATGTACCTTTATTTCTAACTCCATTTGTTATACAATAGATTTCTTAAACAAATATTTGACATAGTCTCTTTAAACTAAACCATTGTAGGGAAAGGGTCAAATGAGAACGTTCTGGTTAAAGGCAAAGAAAGGGAAGTTCATTTCTATTCCCGGTTCGAGGTAAATTATAAATTCAAAAAAAAGTATGAATGAATGTAATTTACTTTATCCCCGCGTGGCCGGAAAAGGACAGTCGTTATAACACGCGTGTTTATACAACTCGTGCCAGCTTACAAGTTACCATGTATGTTACTTTGACAATAATTGATTTAATGCTTGTTAAATTGGATTTTTTTGTTTTGTAGCTTACTAGACCAACGATCCATCAACTCCAAGGCTCATAGTAAAACTATTGAAGGCACGGGTTTGATTGAGAAGGCAAATTATCAACCTGATATAAAAAAACTTGATGATTCTCTTGTAAGTAATTTAAGACAGAATGAATGAATGAATCTAACTTTATCCTCGCGTGGCTGGAAAATGGCAGTCGTTATAACACCGGTGTTCATACACCTCGTGCCAGCTTACGAGTTACCATGTATGTTACTTTTTGGGTGATTTTTATTTATGTATGGCTGATAATTTGGACAACTCATCAGTAACCACTGGGTTGGAGCAATTGCCTTTAACTGTCTAGCCCAAGGACACATACGCCAACAATGGTAGCAGCGTCGAGCCTTAAACCCATTACCTCTGGGTCACAGGCAGGCGCGCTAACCAGTATGTCACGCCGTTGACTGATCTTTGAGTTGGTGTGTAATGGAATATTTATAGCTTTGTTACTAAAATCTATAATACCATAATTTAGAGCTTCAGCAAAGCTGTTGAGAAAATCGTGTATCGACAAACAAACGACATGAAAAATTATCAGGAGGAAAATTATCCAAAAGCAGAAAAAGCCATGAGACAACTGAAAGGTTAGTAATGACTCGGTTCAACAAAAGTTCCTACAACTTCAACTTAAGAGTGTAACTTACTTTATCCTCGCGAGGCCAAAAAACGACAGTCTTTATAACACGGGTGTTCACTGTTCATACACCTTGTGTCAGCTTATGGGTTACCATGTATGTTACTTTGTAGGTAACTTTTTTGGGGGGGAGTTTTTAATTTTTTTTTATAAATCGCTGATAAGTTAGACAACCCATTAGTGACCACTGGGTTGAACCAATTGCGGTTAAGTGTCTTGCCCAAGGACAAATACGGCCATTTCCTTATCTTGTGAGCTTAGGATTTTTCGATATCAATTTTATGAGGATAAATATTTAATAAGAAATTGTTCTAGTTGAAGAATGCAAAAAGGCACCCACAATTACCAACGCACACAAGAATTCAACTTCTGGTTCACCAGAAGTGGTAGAAGATGCCGCTAAGGAAAAAGATCGAGCAGAAAAAGTGCCGCAGCCAACACCTAATTGTCGGAACCCAACAGAAACAGCAAGTCACGCCACTCCACCAGTTGAGACGGGCAACCCCTGGCAATCTGAAGCATCTTCAGTGCACGATCTACTCTTGCCATTATAATGTTTTTGCTAAGTCAACTTAGTTTAAGAAATGTAATATACACTGAGCCGTAAAATAAGTTCCTGTAAATACTTAAATGTGATTCATCTTATGTATATGTTGGGTGCATTTACGCCATAACAAAATACATTGTCAATAGAACCAATTTGTTTTCTGTTTTACCTGGACTTTAGCACAGGTGGTAATAAATCATTAAAATTTCTACAGCATTCGTTTAAAAAAGTAACACTCGGTGTTAAATAGAATATATACAACATTTTTTCAGCGGCTGAAACAAAGCAAAATAATAAAATGTTAATTTTGAATGCTCGTTGAATTAATCTGCCCATTTTTTAGTTTGCGAATTACTAACGAAAAACGTTACGCACAGTGTGCAAATGGAACAATATGCTTACATTGTCTTGCTGTCTTGTGCCGTGGCAAAGTGGTTAGCGCGCCTGCCCCTAACCGAGAGGTAATGGGTTCAAGCCTCGTCGCTGCTATCAATTGTTGGCGTATGTGTCCTTGGACAAGACGTTTAAACGGCTATTGCTCCAACCCAGTGGTCGCTAATGGGTTGTCCAAATTATCAGCCATGCATACAAAAAAATCCCAAAATATAATCACTTACAAAGTAACATACATGGTACCTCGTAAACTGGCACGAGGTGTATGAACATCCGTGTTATAACGACTGTTGTTTTCCGGCCACGCTAGGATAAAACAAGTTACATTTATTAACTTAATAGAATTGGACAATGTAAGTACTCGAGAAGGAAGATTCATTCAAATTAAAATTCGACCGAAAATTCAGCATGTTATTTTATCACACCGGTAACGTAGGTGGCATTTCTAAATTTCCAGTTCTATATATTGAGAGATACGTGGGCGACTTCTATTTCTGTGGTATACGGTAAGTTAACAGTACTACACGGCTCAGTAGGTAGGTGATAGGTCGTCTGTTTCCCAGCAAGGTAGAATTCTGGAGTTTTAACGAAAATACTTTACTTTAGGTGGCATTTGTAAACTTAGACTTGTGGTGCTTTCCGAATAGTTCTGTACGTATCGTTATGCTTCGATTGTTGAGTGCCGGATTATAGGCAGTTATTCAGTGTAGGGTGGAACTTTTTGCTTCGTTTTGCAATTTTTGTACAGTTTGCTTAACTCGTAGCAACCGCGCTTTTTCATCTAAATAAAGTATGTTTTTAACCGTAAGTGTGTTTTAACGACTGTCGTTTTGTCGCTTTACCCTGTATTTTTCGTTTTATATATTTCTGTGAGGTAAGATGGGACGATTTAGCACATAATATCCAAATATCCTGATCGTATTTTAAACAATTAACAACCATTTATCGGAGTCGTGAATACCTTTTCATATTTCTTTGAATGTTCTTTGTTTGCTACAAAGTGGGACGGGAAAAAAGAATAAACAGGTGTCCCATCTTCCCCCACCCTACTATAGTTTTTAATCTTTCACTACGGCAATCGAAAGGACAAAAAAAATTACTGTTTTAATAAAACCTGTACGCGCAATAAATTTATTCAATCGAAAACGCTTAATAATAACAGCACTCCTTCAATATTTTCATTGCGAATTCTTTTGCTATTACGTCCCGTCTATCCTTTGTAGAGATAGTGACGTAGCTTAGCCCTACAGTATAGCTATTGTTTATCCGCCAGTGCGTATCCAAACAATAAAGTTCATTTAGGCGTTAAGGAACATAAGCTTTCCCGTTTTCTCTTCGAATACGGTAGCAAAGATCAATTAATCAAAACAACCAATATTATGAAATTAGCAACAAAATGACAGTCGTTAAAACACGCTACATTTAAAAACTATAGTATAAAGTTAGGGGGGAGACGGGGCACCTTTAGCACATATTATCCAAAAATTCTGATTCTGTTTTGTTTCTGATTCTGTGTTTTAAACAATTAACAACAGTATATAGGAGTCGTGAGGATACGGTTTTATAACTCCTTGAATGTTCTTTGTTTACTACTAAATGGGACAAGAAAATATAATGAGTATAGTTGTCACATTTTCCCCGCCCTGCTATATGTACTTAAAAAAGTGTCAAATAAAAGCGTGGCTGCTATAAGCCCTTAAGAAAGCGGTAAGTCCGCAGAAGCGCATTGATATAACTCAACACGAAGTTAGTCATCCTGAAAGTTTCGTTATTCGAAACCGTGTATAGCGTTTATTTCTAACAAAGAAAAAAACCTTAGCTTATCGAGACCAAAGTACTGGCCACGATGGACGTTTTACTATAGTACTGTGTTTTAGTGTGTTATGGTATTGTATAGAGTGATGTGGGGAAAGATGAGGCACCTTTAGAAGTACATGATGTTCAAATATTCCGATCAGGTTTTAAACAATTATAAAAACGGTCTATAGGAGTCGTAAGGATACGGTTTTATAATTCTTTGAATGTTCTTTGTTTACTACCAAATAGGACGAGAAAAGGGCACAAAACTATACTTTTTTAAAAAAACAGCTATTTTGGCATTAATTTGGAATTAGTTTGCGCTAACCGTTAATTGTCATTACTCTAAAGAAAACGACCTGAATAGGACGTAGAAACGCTGGTACGCAAGTACATGCTGGAAGTGTTGTTTACGAAAAAGAGTACAAAATACGCGTGGCACCAGATAGGTATATGAATCCTATAAAAATAGAAAAATTAAACTGCTTTTTGCATAAGACCATATAAAGTAGAGTAGGGTAAGACGGTACAGTTTAAAATCCTCAAAAGTTAATTTTGATTTTATTATTAAAACGTGTTTTTGTTTTTAATCTTTGCTAAACTGTAATCGAAGCGTTTTTTTTACTATTACAACAAATTAAAAAAATATGAAAACCGTTTCGGTTATGCAGATTAAAACAGCTGCATCACGATTCTTATAAAACCACAACAGTATAAATATACGCTTGCGGCTGAAAAAAGGTTCGTATAAGTTTAATTACGCGTCACACCGGCGAATTAACGCCTGCGCACATTCCTGTGCGTTCGGTAGACCTAGACAAGTGGTATCGCGTGGTAAAGTTAGCGAGTAAAAAGGCGGTTTAGGTTTAGTACTTACAGGTTGCCAGGCGCATGGTCAAGCTTTTGTAAAGTGTTGGGGTAAAACGGTCTATGTTTTCATTCACTTTTATTGTTCAATTTGGTAGTAAACAAAGAATGTTTACAGAGTTAAGTAACCGTATCCTCGCGCCTTTTAAAGAGCGTTGTGAATTGTGAATTGTTAATTGTTAAAAGCACGATTAGGAAATATGGGATATTATGTGCTAAATGTATCCATCTTACCCCGCAGTACTGTATAATCAGGTTCTGTTAACAGTTGGAGATAAACATTACTTTAAATATATATTTTGCTTAGGCAGACAGGTATAATGCTACGAAATAGGAAACCGAAAAAAAATGAGGTCAAACGAATTGTGATATATTGGATATATTTTCTTAAAGTCAGTCAGGTGTATTTAGCCTTAACAACACCAGCCGTAGCTTCACAGCCTTATATCTGGACATTTTTTTGTGAACGGGAAATAGGTCTATATACTTGCGTGTAACTTCAAGTAAAATATGTCTAATCGTATATTAGGATGGGATATCTTTTTATTTTATTTTCTTGTCCTATTTGCTAGTAAACAAAGAACATTAAAAATTTTTTTTTTAAATATTCTCACGACTTTCGTATAGACCGTTGTTATAATTTTAAAAAACACGATCTGGATATTGGGGTACTATGTGCTAAAGGTGCCCCATCTTTCCCCACCCCATCTATATAGAAAGGCAAAATAGTTCGCAATTAAGGTTTCGTAAGTTCTAAAGCATTAACGTTTTTTATATAGATTTCTTCGAATAAAACAGCGAAGGCCAATTTAATTAAAACAAGAAGAGAATTGAATTTGAAATAAAATTACAGTCGTAAATAAAACACGCTATGAGTGTCACAAAGAAAGTGTCACAAAAGTGTGGCTGTTAAAACAAACAAACGGTCATTTAATTGAGTTGTTAACATTTAAATAAAAGAAATTAAACAAAGGCGTGGCCGTTAAAAACCTCTAACAGACTTCTAGAATTCCTGTTGAATCAGAAACCTTTCTCTTTAGTTAGACTGTTTCGAGTTTGGACCATGGTTCCTTTTTTTTATAGATAGTTCCATGGTTTGAATGAACGTTGGCTGTTTGGCTTGTATTGTCTGGAGCCAATGTGTGACCACAATGTTGAACAAGTGGAGCAATTATTTATTAAACCTAGAATTCTATATGAGATTTTCTTCTCTATTCGTCTGCTCAGAATCCCAGTTTATTGTTTCGCATTCAACCGTATAGGGCCAGTGCTGGCTTATAGTTAAATATTACACCGAAGTAACGGAGACGACGTTGCTTAGTCATAGCCGTTAACTTATTCGCTGTTATGTCATGCGTATAGGATTTTTGTAAGTAAAGCTGTAAAGTAGGGTGGGGGAAGATGGGACACCTTTTTATTCTATTTTCTCATCGCATTTGGTAGTTAATAAAAACATTTAAAGAATTACAAAATTGTACGCTCCCAACTCCCATAGACCGTTGTTAATCGTTTAAAACACGATTAGAATATTTGAATATTATGTGCTAAAGGTGTCCCATATTCCCCCATCCCACTATATATTGGTATGGGAGTGCTATTTATCACGTTTCGCAGCAACGCTTTTATTTTAAACTTTTCTTCTAACACTTTCTATCAGTGGCGTATTTAACGACTGTTGTTTTGCGGCTAATTCCTTTCTCTTCGTTGTTTTAATTACTTTGATCTTCGCTTTCGTATTTGAAGATATACATATATAGTAGGGTGGGGGGAAATGGGACACCTTTAACACATAATTTCCAAATACCCTGATCGTGTTTTAAAAAATTAACAACGGTCTGTGGAAGTCGTAAGGATACGGTTTCATAATTCTTTGGATTTTCTTTGTTTACTGCCAAATGGAAAGAGAAAACAAAATGAAAAGGTGTCCCATCTTCCCTTATCCTACTATAGGTTATTACGGTATAACTGAAACTGTAGCGTAATTTCGATGATATGTTAATTTTATTTTTTTTTAACTACTAAAATGTGTATAAGACTACTTTTCGTTGCATATTTCGTAATTGACGCTGACTGTTTTTTTTGTTTCACCAAATTTATCACAGCAATTAAATTTTTATTTTTAAAACAAGAACTGCCATAAAAGTAAAAAACTCTGTATTCGGTTTAAATATTTTGATTTCTTTGAAGAAAATACCCCATGATGAGTTGTGTGTCACGATATGGGATAAGTGGGATAAGAAGAGACACCTTTTCATTTTATTTTCCCGTCCCATATTTGATATTAAACAAAGAACATTCAAAGAATTATAAAGAATTATAAAACCGAATTCTAAGAATTATAAAACCGACTCCCCACGACTCCCATAGACCATTGTTAATTGTCAAAAACACGATCGATATTTGGAAATATGTGATAAAGGTGTCTTATCTTCCCCTCAGTACTATATATATATTATAATAAATATATATGTAGTAGGGTGGGGAAAGATGGGTCACCTTTTCATTCTATTTTCCCGTCTCATATTTGATAATAAACAAAAAACATTCAAAGAATTATAAAACCGACTCCCATAGACCGTTGTTATTTTTTGAAAACACGGTCGATATTTGGAAATATGTGATCTTATCTTCCCCAGAGTACTATACAGTGGGAAAGGTGGAACACCTTTAGCACATAATATCAAAATATCCTGATCGTGTTTTAAACAATTAACAACGGCCTACGGGAGTCGTAAGGATACACTTTTATAATTCTTTATATGTTCTTCGTTTACTATCAAATGCGACGAGAAAATAGAATCAAAAGGTGTCCCATCTTTCCCACCCTACTATATATTTTATATCTGCGCAGGTATTTCGACCAGTATAGGATAGTTTGACATAACATGGCAATAAGACAACATAAGGTACGGGGAATTCTGCTTCTATGGACATTTATACTGGGCGGGGTTTGGTCCATTCATTTCTGCAACATAACAATTAGTACAGTAAGGTAAGTTGTATTACAGTAATAGGAACCTGTATAGGATTGTTTAAAAAGAGGATTACACTCTGACCACAAATTTCTGCGTGGGGTTTTCCTACAATGGTAAGCGAGCTGGGCAACGCACATATATAGACAACTCTGGTTTAAATTCCAGGTTCCATGGCGTGCTTCGCTGTATAGAAAATAGAATGAAAAGGTGTCCCATCCCCCCCACCCTGCTATATATATATCTACAGTAAATTTTCTTGTATATGATACTTGGGTTATGTATATCATATTAACTTATATATTGTAAGTCCTTATGTACACTATATACATATTGTGTTGATATACTATATCGTGCCCATATTTAACCTCACAGAATACGTTTAATGTCCATCTCCGCTACCACCGCCCCCACAACAACAACAAAAGCTAACCATACAAACAATACTCAATCACAAACCACTCAAGTTATCCCAAAGGACAAACGAGACTTTAGGTTTATATTGGAGCCATGGAAAGTTAAACTAAGAGTTTGTGATGAGGATCCGTGCGTCAAAGCAAAAGGTAATTCGTTACTACCGTTGTGGGCCTATGTGTTCTTGGACAAGACACTTAACGGCAATTGCTTCAACCCAGTGGTAACTAATTGTCCAAATTATCAGCCACACATAAAGAAAATGAAAAATCTTTCCAAAAATTAATCACCCACAAAGTAACATACTTGGTAACTCGTAAGTTGGTACGAGGTGTATGAACATTCGTGTTATAACGACAGTCGTTTTCCGGCCACGCGAGGATAAAGTTAGTTACATACATTCATACATTCATTCTTAGTTTAGTTGAAGCTTTTATTTACATCCAGACGTAAGACTGTGTATCTGTTATGTAGAGAGCTTACTGTAACACCTGGTAAACTAGACGTAGCGTAATTAAGGTGTGTCGTGTTGAGGATATGTGAATAAATGTAACTTGTTTATTATCGCATGGCGGAGTATAACGACAGTTGCTATAACACGGCTGTTCTGATTCATTCACCTCGTGCCCGCTTACAATTTTTTTTTTATGAATATGGAGCGCTTCACGATTGTGCTACCACGTGCTGTAATTTGTTTATCCTCGCATGGCGGAGTAACGGCAGTTGTTATAGAACGACTGTTTTGTTTCATATACCTCGTGCTGCTTACAAGTTACTACGTCTGTATCCTTATTTAATCTTGCATGGCGGACAACTGCAGTTGTTATAACACGGGTGTTTTGTCTTCATACACCTCGTGCCCCATTACAAGTTACCACGTATGTAACTTATTTATCCTCGCGTGGCGAAGCAACATCAGTATAGTCGTTATTTGTTCTGTTCCATAGACCTCGTGCCCGCTTAAGATTTAAATTGTTTAAACATTAATGCTGTGTTTAACTGTGAATATACTTATGGTATGTCGGGGAAGGTTGAGACACCTTTTAGCACAAAATATCCAAATATCCTGATCGTGTTTTAAACAATTAACAGCGGTATATGGGAGTTGTGAGGATACAGTTTTATGTTTGTTTGAATTTTCTTTGGTTACTACCTAATTGGACGAGAAAATAGAATGAATAGGTGTCTCTGCCATTAATTTTAAAACAAATTTTATTTTCAGAAATCCAATGGCGAATGGTTATTTTCGTAAAATCTGCTTTTGTAAATTTCTTTCGCCGAGAATTACTCCGCCGCACGTGGGCGTCGTTGAGCTACGTAGACCGTGGTAGGTTCGACACAGTATTCGTAATAGCGGGCGTGCCCAACCGTAAGAGATACAACTTATTAAAGGAAGAACATTCAAGATACGGTGACATCTTGTATTTTGATGAATCTGACGATTACAAGTGAGAATTAAGTATGTATAGGAGGGTGGGGAAGATGGGACTCTTTTTCATTCTACTTTCTCGTCCTATTTGGTAGTAAACAAAGAAAAATAAAAAAAAATTATAAACCCGCATTCTCGGGACTTCTATAGAACGTTGTTATGGTTTAAAACACGATCAGGATTTTTTTAGATAATATGTGTTAAAGGTGACCCACCTTCGCCCAACCTACTATACGTTTGTCACTCTAATGTACAGTAATCCAGTTAACGTGTCCAGGCAATATTATTTTACGGCGGGCCACTTGTTCTGGTAATTACATTGAGCTGTTTAGTAAGATGGATATCGTTATCGCATAATATTCCATATGTCCTAATCGTCTTTTAACAGCTAACAATGCCCTTTTAGAGTCGCGAGAATATAGTTTTAAAACTATGTAAATATTCTTTTTTTTACTACCAAACGGAACAGCAAAAAAGAGAATGAAAACATCTTATCCATATCCTGCTAGATTATCACTTTTCAGTTATTTGTTAACATGTTATTAACCCATCTTATCATTTCTGAAGTGTCATTCCCGATATTTTAATACTTTTATTTTAATTCCTACATTGCTACCATTGTGGGCGGCAAGGCGCTTAACGGCAATTGCTCCAACCCAGCGGTCACTAATGGGTTGTTGTCCAAAAAATCACCCACAAAGTAACTCACTTGGTAACTCGCCAATAAAAGTGGGCACCGGGTGTATGAAACAGAACACCCGTGGTATAACGACTGTCGTTTTCCGGCCACACGAGGATAAAGTAAGTTACACTCATTCATTCTTATTTTTTCAGTTATGTATCCTTGAAAACACTAGCGGGGATGAGATGGGCAGCGTCTAACTTGCAAGCGAACGAGTTTTACGCTTCTGCTGACGACGACTTCATGATTAAAATGGATTTATTTGCTGAGAACATTAACCACCATATTAATCAAGTGAACGAACTAGGATGGCCAGAGTTTCCCATAATATGCGGTTTTAAACTTGGGGTAGCGGAAACACCAAACAGGAAGGGCAAATGGACGGTGACTAAGGATAATTATAGATGGGATTTCTATCCGCCTTATTGCCATGGAGGGTTGTACGCAACGTCGGTGCATTTGGTTCAGCAGTTATATAATGAGTCTTTATCTGACCCCTTGTTCAGTTTGGACGACGTTTGGATAACTGGGATAATACGACGCAGATTAGGGATGCCAGATGAAATGCTGATTAAACCGAAGCCTTATTTCGGCCAGCATTTAAACAACTATGCAAAAGTTGAAAAAAGCTCAAACATTCGTGACTTTATGCGAAAGGAATGGGTTGAATTATATCAGCAACTTAGTGATAACGATATTTGTCGCTATCAGGCTAATATTAACATTACTAATGTAAACCTTACGTAAAGTTAACAACATACCGATGATGGTTGAATTAGAAAATTACTAACAGTGATACATAGGCTTAATAACTGTGGGAGCAAAGGCGTAGCCAGCCTAAAGTTTTGGTGGGGGCCAAATGTTTTACGGTTGTATTTTGAGTTTGAAAAACATTCTAATTACAACACAAAACACGGGAAGGCGTACTATGAATGGCATTTATTTTTCATAATTACGCCGCATGAAAACGCAACTATCTACAACTACATTGAAAACTCCATTCGTTGCCTACCACCAGCCATTTTTGTCACGAAATTTGAGATTTGTTTTTCTTAGCTAGCAGGTAGACTGTTTATTACGAAATAGTATGGATTCACACGTGAGTTCATCCATCATAATAGCGATTGTTTGACCTGGCAACTAATTACGACATAATAGCATTTCACACGGCGATTATTTGCGTTATAATAGGGATTGGCACCTCATCATTTAGCATGTGTAAGAAATTTAAAAACGGGCTTAAATGTTTTCTTTTTTTCTTTTTCTTTTAATTTGAAAAAAGATCCGGAACCGGATCGAGATTCTCCATTTGAACATCACTGTTTAGCACGTGTAACACTTTATTTTATTTTTTCACCAATAACATTACTGTAAAACTCAAAATTTGGGGGGGACCGTGGCCCCTCAGGCCCCCCCTTGGCGACGCCCATGTGTGGGAGTTTTAACACAGATAATGTAATTGCTCCAACCCGGTGGTAACTAATGGGTTGTCCAAATCGTCAGCCATACAAGAAATCACCCCCAAAGTTACATACGTGATAACTCGTACGAGGTGTATAAAACAGAACACCTGTGTTATAAAGTTTGCCGTTGGCTGTTTGAACTTGTAAATGGTAGATCCACCAACCACTTTGCCACAGCGCCTAGAAATATATTCGAACGATGCTTTGTCACTTTAGATTGGATGGCCTTCTTTTGTGCAACGATGCTGCAACCCAAGAGTAACTTACAGTCTTACCAAAGAGATGTTTTAATTTCATTGGTTTTACTGATTAGGAAAAAATGGTCGGCGTAAAACAAAATAAAAATATATAAAACATCTATGTCAAAACGTCTTGGGGCCATTCCCCATAAATTCCCCTTGCCGAAAGTTGGCGATTCTTGCTTTTTCATGAAAACATAAAATGCATTTCCAATATATCAGTTTACTTGTTGGTAGACATGCTTTGAAGTTACGTTTACCTGTCAATCAAACACTATTAGTTTCAATGTCGACGTTACGAAATGCAAGGCAAATTTTAAAAGCCGAATTTCAAAAATGCACTTGGTTAAAGAATAAGAATATCAAGCGTTTGGCACAGTTTACTGCGATCAGTGGTACAGCTATAGTTTCAGTATCTCAAGCCTTAAAGTTAAGCGGTACGTTATAATATGTACTATAACTCAGTGCTGTTCAACCTTTTATGGGTTGGTGAATCCCTAAAGTTGTTGCGACAAACTCATGCACCCCCGATTGCTTTAACGTAAAACTAATGAAGTTTCACAATTCCCAGTGATGCAAGATATAGAATTCACATAAAAAATGTAGGAAAGTGGCTAAATTGGTTAATAAGTTTAAAATGAAAAAATATTGCTGAAAATTGTTGAAGTTTGTGATGCACCCTTGTATACCTTTTTGCACTGGTGCACCCGGGCATATTTTGGTGCACCCTAGAGTGCACCGGGAACACCGGTTGAAGAGCACTGCTATAACTTACTATACAATATGTACTATGGCTTTTTTGCATACTGATCAATATTTCATTTTAAATAAGTAAAGAAATCTGGGTGCTAGTAAAGAATCTCCCCCCACCTTATTTGCTAACCACTAACTCCTAACTCCTAGGTTAGGGGGTTAGGTGTTGATGGTTAAGGGGTTAGTAGTTAGTGGTTATAGGGGTGTGGTTAGCAAATAACGGGGGGGGGGAGAGGTTCTTCACTAACACCAAAATCTGTTTTTGTCCGGCGCTGTGACATATTTTACGGTGCCTGGCTCTCAGCCGTAAGTAATGGGTTCAAGGCTCGCTGCTACTATTGTAGGCGTATGTGTCCTTGGGCAAGACACTTACCGGAAATTGCTCAAACCCAGTGGTCACAATTTAGTTGTTTAAATTATCAGCCATACATAAAAATAAAATAAAAAGAATAATTACCCACATAAAAACTTACACTTGTAACTCGTAAGGTGGCACGGGTTTACCGGCCACGTTAGGAAAAAGTAATTTACATTCATTCATCTAATATAAGCAAATGAATGTGATTTGCTGGTTAACCTTTATGTAAATTATAGGTTCCCATGTAATATGCCACGGAATAGAAAAACCGATTGAAGCAGAAAATAATGTTGTTGCTAAAGAGTTTTCATGGACAGAGTTCTTCAACGACTATTTGCTGCCAGAGATTCTACCTCTTAGTCTGGCAATTATGGTAGGGTGTAGCGACTACGCTTATTTTCTTCCAATTAAACGTAAATATGGTTTTAACAGTAAGCGTGTTTTAACAACTGTTGTTTCTTGTGATATCCTGTCTTTTCGTTTAAAATCTTTCTTAATTTTTGCCATCGTAATCGAAGAGATAAATAAAGTTATTATTTTATTTGTCCGGCGCTGTGGCATAGTGGTTAGCGTGCCTGTCTATAACCCAGAGGTAATGGGTTCAAGGCTCGATACTGCTAGCATTGTGGGTGTATGTTTTTTTTGGTAAAACACGGCAATTACTCCAACCTAGTGGTCAATAATGGGTTGTCCAAAATTATCAGCCATACATAAAAAATAAAAAAATCCAAAAAGATAATTACTCACAAAGTAATATACAGGGTAACTCGTAAGGTGGCACAAGATGTTAAACCCTTGTAAAAACAACTGTCGTTTTCCGGCCACGCGAGGATAAAGTAAGTCATTCAATCATTCATGTCTATACCTTTGCAGTTTATGTATCATATAAACATATTGCAATTACTTTTTGAACATGTCGCAATGTAACGACAACCATTAATTTAAGTTTTTTTACAGAGTGCTTTGGTGGGTGCATTCGTTAACATGAAGATACCTGGTGCCTTGGGGGAACTTATTAATATATTGAACCAACAAGCTCAAACTGGTTTGTCAAATGTGGCTGATTATATGAAAGGACTTCGTGAACCAGTCATACAGTTAATGGCTCTGTATTTATGCCAGGTAAAGCCTGTTTGCTGGGTCTACATTATAGGTATCATGTTGATGAAGTTTTAAAGGGCCTGGCCCACGGTTTGTATGGTTGCGCAGTTTTTTGCACATGAACAAAGTTTTATGTCTGCTGATCCTAAATTAACAGCTAGTTTGTAAAAATTTGCTTTAATTTAATAGTTTTAAAAATAAAGTTACACTCATAGACTATAGTCGTTAAATACAGGGAACCTTACTGATTAATATGGTGAATGTAATATACTTTGGCTCTGTTTGTATGTATAGGCTAGACACTTAACAGCAGGGTAAAATCTGGGGTGAAATTTTAAAGTACAGTTACACTCATAGTCATCAAAAATAGGGGTCCTTTTGATTAATGTGTTGAATGTAATGTACTTTGGCTCTGCTTGTTTTTATAGACAATTAACAACAGGGTAAAATCTGGGGTGACATTTTTAAAATACAGTTACACTCATAGTCATCAAACATAGGTAACCTCATTCACCAATGTGGTAAATGCAATATACTTTAGCTGTGCTTGTTTGTATAAACACATAATACCAGGGTAAGAGCTTTTATGTCCCCCTTGTTTTAAAAAATCAACTTACAAAAAAAAAAAATAACACTACAGAAAAAATCTGTCAATGTAAAATTGCACTATATTTTATGAACGATAAAAAATTCACCTAGGATACTTTCAAATTTTTAAACAAAATTCTGTTCAATGTAAAATTGCAGTATATATATGTTATGTAAAATACAAAGGTTTATGTTGCTTTAAAAATTTCAATATATATATCCTTATGTTTCAGGGGTTCACAACCTTTCTTTATATTTCATTATTGAGCCATCTGGGCGAAAATGTGGCTTGCAAACTGAGAACGAACTTATTTAAAAGTTTTCTCCAGCAAGATGTTGCGTTCCATGATAAACATAAGACGGGGGAACTTATTGATAGGCTTACTTCTGATGTTCAGGTAATGAATGAATGAATGTAACTTACTTTATCCTCGCGTGTCCGGAAATCAACAGTCGTTATCACACAGGTTTAACACCTCGTGTCAGCTTAAGAGTTACCAAGTATGTTACTTTGTGGGTGATTATTGTTTGGGGAAGGTTTTTTTCTCTTTTTTATTATGTGTAACTGATAATTTGAACAACCCATTAGTGGCCACTGGGTTGGAGCAATTGCCATTAAGTGTCTTTCCTAAGGACACATACGCCCACATTGGTAGCAGGGACAAGCATTGAACCCATCACCTCTGGGTTGGATGCAAGCACGCTAACCAACTGAGCCACGGCGCCAGATAATCATACCATACAGTATGTGATCTCGAGCATTTAACATCAAACCCTGATAATAAACTAAATAAATATTATACAAAAAAAATGCAAAACATGATTGAATCTTAAACTGTACAGTTCGAGCATTTTAACACGTTGTTTCAAACACCACTTTGTTGATGCCTGCATTGAATCTTAGGATTTCAAGAGTTCTTTCAAGCTGTGTGTATCGCAAGGAATACGTAGTTCCACCCAAACTGTTGGTTGTATATGTAGTTTGTATTCTACCTCACCTAAGTTAACCCTAGCACTTGCTGGTACAATTCCATTGATTGTTTTGATCGGGACGTTTGTTGGGATTGCTTTGCGAAGATTATCAAGGTAATGTATCCTGGTTGAATGCAACTTATTTATCATTACATGGGGGCAACGACAGCCATAATAACATGGGTGTTCTGTTTCATACACCTCATGCCTGTTTACAAGTTACCACGAATGTCACATTTCTATCTTTTAGTAATTTTTACTTTAGTATTTTTTATTATCTATCTATATATATGTCATTTTTTGGGCACAAACAGAAAACTTGTGTTATAACGACTGTTGTTTTCCAGCCATGCGATAATAAACCTTATGTTATAAAGTTATTTATACCCAGTATGTTGTATGCAATATTATTATTTTTTTTTCAGTAATTTTTTGTCAAGATATTTTTATCATGCGAGAATACACATTCATTCATATCCAAAACATTGTATGCAATATAGGTTTTTTTGGGGTAATTTTTATTGTAATATTTTTTTCATGTCTTATTCTTACCAACCTTGTATAACCCTCAGGTTGGCACAGAAACACGCAGCAGAAGCGACCGGCAAAGCAAACGAGGTTGTCGCAAACTTTCGAACTGTTCGTGCGTTTGCAAACGAACCACTGGAGGCGCATGCATATGAAGAGCTTTTGCGGAAATCGCAAAATATAAACCAGGTTGGGAGATTTATTGAAGATTGAATTCAGTTTTTAAAACTGGCAGTAAATCTCGGTCTTTCATTATTTTGTTTTCTGATATTACTTAATATTTTACATTTTTGTCACTATTTTACAAGACTGTGTGCAACAGCCACACTATTTAACTGGCACTCTTTCCCTCACCTTTAATTTATAGCATGTTATGACGACTGTTGCTTTGCTGTTGGTTCTCTTCCTTCATTAAATACCTTGATCTTTGCAACGTTTCAAAGAGCTAAATTTAAAACCATGTCATTAACATATTATATTTAACTAAAACTAGAGTTTTTTCATAATATTGTAACAGGCCCTACTAGTAACATTATAACCCTTAGGCTTTAGCAGTAACATTATAACCCTTACCAGTAACATTATAACCCTTAGCAATAACATTATAACCCTTAGCAATAACATTATAACCCTTAGCAGTAACATTATAGCCCTTAGCAGTAACATTATAACCCTTACCAGTAACATTATAACCCTTAGCAGTAACATTATAACCCTTAGCAATAACATTATAACCCTTACCAGTAACATTATAACCCTTACCAGTAACATTATAACCCTTAGCAATAACATTAAAACCCTTTGCAATAACATTATAACCCTTAGCAGTAACATTATAGCCCTTAGCAGTAACATCATAACCCTTACCAGTAACATTATAACCCTTAGCAGTAACATTATAACCCTTACCAGTAACATTATAACCCTTAGCAGTAACATTATAACCCTTAGCAATAACATTATAACCCTTAGCAGTAACATTATAGCCCTTAGCAGTAACATTATAACCCTTACCAGTAACATTATAACCCTTAGCAATAGCATTATAACCCTTAGCAATAACATTATAACCCTTAGCAATAACATTATAACCCTTAGCAATAACATTATAACCCTCAGCAGTAACATTACAACCCTTACCAGTACCTTGGGATTGGAATTGGAGCTTTCCAAGGAATTACAAACATTGCTTTGAATGGGATTGTCCTCGGTGTGATATATGTTGGGGGGTATCTTATGTCTGTTCAGGAAATAAACCCAGGTATAATGGATTGCAACAAAGCCATAAAAATACAGAGTAGTCCATCTTATTGTTACGTAAAAATAAATTGAATACCATTTTGTGTCCAAAATAACACAACAGATAGGGAAAATGCTGGCACAAGGTGTATGAACACCTGTGTTATAAAGATTTTTGTTTTTCCGGCCATGTGAGGATAAAAGTAAGTTACATTCATACATTACATTCATTCATGGTTTTTACTAGTTTAAAGGGAAATTTAGAAGAAATTTAAAGGTTGGAAAATATAAAAAACGCTCGTTATTTGTTTTCTCTATCAAAAAAAGTCGAAAAGAAATTTAGAACTGTTGAATTTGTGGTCTTTTAGTTATTTAATATGAATAATTTTATATTTTTTACAAGAAATGTAGGATAAAGAAAATATAAGCTATTTTACGTTGCCACCCGCCCCCCATAGCTCTTCACTGCCACCATTATGAGCGTATGAAACCCCCCAAAAAAAACAAAAACTATCAAGTTTGTTTAAACTCATTGTAAAAGTCAAAGCTTTTTGAAACACAATAACTACTCTGTGTTTCTATGACTCTGGATTACAATTAGACCTAACTGGTTACAATGGTCTATATCCCAGTTTCTCTATTGTGCATTGCCCTTATAGAATAGAATGTGCATATACATTGTTAGGGTAATGGGCCAAATCTGCCCCAAATCTCGGTTCTATAGTGAGCCTCACTGTAGTACCTCACCCATATACAATAGAATGAGCATATACAATGTTAGGGTGATAGGCCAACTCTGATCTAAATCTCAGGTTCCATTGCGTGCCTTGCTGTAAGATCTTACCCATATAGAATAAAATGTACATATACAATATTTGGGTAATGGGCAACTCTGATCTAAATTTCAGATCCCATGGCATGCCTTGCAGTAGAACTTACCTATAAAGAATAGAATGTACATATACAATGCTGGGGTAATGGGCCAACTGTGATCTAAATCTCAGGTTCCATAGCGTGCCATGCTGTAGGACCTACCCATATAGAATAGAATGAGCATATACAATGTTGTGGCAATAAGCCCATTTTGACCTAAGCCCCAGGTCCCTTTACATGCTTATATATACATTGGTCAATTTAAACATTCTTTTTATTTCCAGGTCAGCTGATGTCGTTCTTGGTATCGGCACAAATGATCCAACGCTCTTTAGCTTCGTTGTCGGTGTTATCTGGAACAGCTGTACGTGGTGTTACTGCTGGTGGAAGGGTGTTTGAATATATACACAAACAACCAAGGTATTTTATAAATGAATGTAACTTGCTTTATCCTCGTGTGGCCGGGAAATGACAGTCGTTAAACACGGGTGTTCTGTTTCACAAACATCGTGCCAGCTTACGAGTTACCAAGTATGTTACTTTGTGAAGGATTATTTTTTTGGATATTTAACGTATGGCTGATAATTTGGATAACCTGTTAGTGACCACTGTATTGGAGCAATTGGCGTTAAGTGTCTTGCCCAAGGACACATACGCCCAGAATGGTAGCAGCGTCGTGCCGGAAACCCACTACTCCTGGGTTAGTGGCGGTCTGGTAACCACTGTGCCACGGCAGGGTGCCATGTTTTCAGTATATACTTTCACACCATATATATAGTGGGATGAGGGAAGATGGGACACCTTCAGCACATAACATCCAAATATCCTGATCATGCTTTAAACAACTGACAACGGTCTATAGGAGTCGTGAGGATACAGTTCTAGAATTTTTTAAATGTTTTTTGTTTACTACCAAATGTGAGAAGAAAATAGAATAATAAGGTTTTCCATCTTCCCCCACCCTACTATACATGTTGTTGCTATCTTCAATACTAACCACACTACAAATTATCCAGCATACCCACTCATGGTGGTCGTATTATTCCATACCATTGTTTACTTGGACATTTAAAGTTTGACGATGTTCACTTCACGTACCCACAACGCCAGGGCCATGAAGTATTAAAAGGAGTCTCACTTGATATTAAGCCATGCCAGACTGTGGCGTTGTGTGGATTGTCTGGAGCAGGTATGTTGTAATTTGAAATAATGTCTTTATTTGTCTCTTTGATTACAGTCGCGAAAATTTATAAATATTTAAATTTAGTAGAGTGGACACATTTAGCACATAATATCCAAATGTTCGGATCGTGTTTTAAACAATTAACAATGGTCTGTAGTAGTCGCAATGCTACAGTTTTATAATTCTTTAAATGTTCTTTGTTTGCTACTAAATGGGACAAGAAAGAATGAAAAGCTGTCCCATCTCCCCCACCCTACTATAATAATAATAATAACTTTATTTGTCTCTTTAATTACGGTAGCAAAGATTTAGAAATATTTAAAACGAAAAGACAGAGTATAGCGACAACGTTTCATACGTGTAATTGAGTTACATATTTGTTTTTAGGCAAGCACGAGGTGTATGAAACGGAACACTCATGTTTTAACGAGTGTTCTTGCCTCACCATGCAAGGATAAATAAAAATAAATAACATTAATTCACTCGTTAAGGTAAATCAACTGTGGCAAGCCTAGTTGAAAGGTTTTACGACCCCACCTCTGGTAAAGTAACTTTAGACGGCATAAATATTTCGGAACTCGACCCTTCATGGCTTAGAGGGAAAGCTATTGGTTATATTAACCAGGTAATAATGATCTTAAAGAGAAGGGGCAATTTTCATATCATTACAGTTTGTTATGTTAGTTTTATGATGCAGAGTTTTGTTTATGTTAATTTTAAAGTGCAAAAAAATTCAAAGAATAATTACCCACAAAGTAACATACATGGTAACTGCTAAGCTGGCATGAGGTGTATGAAACAGAACACCTGTGTTTGACGACTGTCGTTTTCTAAAGTATATCAGTATAAGATTTTCGTTAATGTGACCAAAGAAACAAAACACAATAATTCCTATTGTGGCAATTTATTGTGGCTTGCTGTCATGTGACAAATATTACTTAAGTTATTAGTATTGTTAGATTAGTAAATCTTACCCTAATTAATTTTAACTATTCCTGTTTTTAACAGAGAAACAAAACAAAAAAATCAATCATTTTTTTCCAGGAACCCGTTCTATTCTCTGGTAGTGTGGAAGAAAACATTAAATATGGGAATCCGGAAGCAAGTAAACAAGAAGTGATCAAGGCGGCCAAACTTGCAAATGCTGATGCGTTTATTCAAAACTTTCCTGATGGTTATAATACCATAGTGGGTGAAAGAGGGGTCTCGTTATCAGGGGGTCAGAAACAAAGGATTGCCATTGCGAGGGCACTGCTTAAAAATCCAAGTCAGTTTTTTTATGTTTTTTAAAAAATAGTTTATATGAATGAATGTAACCTGTTTTTCCTTTTGTGGAGGGGAATGACAGGTGTTGTAGTACAGGTTTTCTGTTTTATACACCTCATACCCGCTTACTGGTTACCACATATGTAACATGTTTATCCTCAACACTTAAGGGAAATTCCTCCACCTCAGCGGTCACTAATGGGTTGTACAAATTATTAGCCATTTCTAAAAAAATATAATTAAAAAACTCAAAAAATTCCATCTACAAAGTAACATACATGGTTACTCGTAAGCTGGCATGAGGTGATAAACCCATGTGATAACGACTGTCGTTTTCCGGCCACACGAGGATAAAGCAAGCAACTTACAAGTTATTTTATTCTTAATTTCTTATGTACCACAGGTATTCTTATACTTGATGAAGCAACTAGCGCCCTGGACGCCGAATCTGAGCGTTTGGTGCAAGAGGCGCTTGATCACGTGATGGTCAACCGGACAGTCCTTGTGATAGCTCACCGACTCAGCACGATCAAAAATGCCGATGTCATTGCGGTGATGAAAGGGGGAAGGGTTGTTGAGGTGAATCATTAACGTATTTATTAAGGTGTAGCGACCCCCCTTTTTTCTTCCAATTAAATGTAAATATGTTTTTAAATGTAAGCGTGTTTTAACAACTGTTTTTTGTCGCTATGTCCTGACTTTTTGTTTATAATATTTCTAAATATTTGCTACCGTAATGGAAGAGAAAGATAAAATTATTATTAGTATTGTAGCGTGCTGTTATGTGTATGACAAACATTTCTAAAGTTTCTAAAAAATTGGTAATGTTAGTTTAGTTTTTTAATCATGTTTTAACGACCGTCATTAAGCTGCTAATTCCCATCTCTTCGTTTTAAATAATTTGATCTCTGCTACCATATTCAAAGAGATATAAGTTTTTGTGCCATGCTATGTTATGGCTAAAATATATCTCAAATTTTTCAATGTATAAATGGGTGGGGAAATATGGAACACATTTTCATTCTATTTTCTTGGCTCATTTGGTAGTAAACAAAAAACATGTAAAGAATTATAAAACTCTATTCTGGTCAGGACTCTTATAGACCGTTGTTAATTGTTTAAAACACGATCAGGACAATATGTGCTTGAAGTGTCCCGTGTTACCCCACAGTACTATATAGTAGGGTAGGGGAAGATGGGACACATAATATCAAAATATCATGTGTTTTAAACAATTAACAACCATCTATGGCAGTCGTGAAGATACGATTAAAAAAATTTTTATGAAAATTTATTTTTTTTATGAAAAAAATAAATGTTTTATGAAATTTTTTTTTATGAAATGAAAATTTATTTTTTTTTATGAAAATTTATTTTGTCATTTAAAACAACTTATATATCTGTAGGTTGGAAACCATAAAGATTTAAAAAAGAAAGGAGGAATTTACTCAGAACTTATAAAACTACAAGAATCCAATGAGTGACTTAATGTTTGTTTAATTTATCTTAATAAAAAAATCCTTTATTCTGCCACATATTTAATCATTTAACTATATCGACTTAATTTGATTTATTTTTGGGGATTATTGGTTTTAATCTTGGACCTAATACATAACATGCCAATTTTTTGTCTATAAGGTAACCGTTATTACAATCAGAAGACTGTGTGAAAAACATTACCATTTAGTTAGTTTTGTTGTTAAAGTTTGAACCTATTTGGAGCAATTGCCGTTAAGAGTCTTGCCCAATGACACATACACCCACAATGATAGCAGCGATGAGCCTTAAACCCATTACCTCTGTTCTGTCTCCAGTTTTTTTTTCGACCCAGTGGTATATTTCTTTAGAAGTAACAAACATTTTATTTATACAATACCTGACAGTGGCAACAAAGGGAAAAAAATTTGGAGCTAAATGCTCCCACCATAATTTGAACGTGTGCCACATTGTATGCTTAATAAAGTGGTTTTATATATAGTAGAGTTGGAGAAGACGGGACACCTTTAGCACATAATATCCAAACATCCTGATCGTGTTTTATACATTTAACAACGGTCTATAGGAGTTGTGAGAATACGGTTTTATAATTCTTTGTTTACTACCAATTGGGACGAGAAAATAGAATAAAATTTTTTCCCATCCCCCCACCGTACTTTAACCGAGATAAAACCATGTGACATTTTCTTATTCGTGCACATTTCGGCTGCGTTCGAAAAAAAACACAAATTTGTAAGAATTAGTGTCGTATAGATTTACTTAATGTTACATTTACTGCTCATATAGAAGTTCATATATTTTCTGAAACTGTGTAGGCTACTATATACTATACAAAAAAACTATGGTTTCCATTCTGGACGAGTCAGAGCATTCTTTCGGCGCTTGATCAATTTCTTTAGCTCTATCTCGGAGATACTGGGCCCTTGCTGTTCTAGCGAACTGAGAAGGCTGCCCAAACATTTTGAAGTCTGTGTACCAATGCAAGTTCGTGGACGAACAGAGTTCGGTTTTCTTGCTTTTGATTCTTTGAAGTAAGTGTTCACGGCCGACACAGGGCGCATTGCTGTTGGTTTTGCCGCCTTGCTTTGAAAAGATATCTCAGATCGGGTGGATTGGATTGAAGCTTCAGATGTTGATGAGACAGGTGAGGATATAGCAGGTGACGCCGGTTGTGCAAACCTGTAATATTGCACAGGTCGTATTTTTGCTATAATATAGTAGGGTGGGGAAAGTTGGGACACATTTTAACTCTATTTTCTCGTCCAATGTGGTAGTAAACAAGGAACTTTCAAAGAATTATAAAGCTATATGCCCAAGACTTCCATAAACCATTTTTACTGTTTAAAACACGATCAGGATATTCGGATATTATACGCCGAAAGTGCCCCATCTTCCCCCACCCTACTATATTATAAACTTTATTTGTCTCCTCGATTAGCGAAGATTTAGATATATAGTAGGGTGGGGGAAGATTGGGCTTTTCATTCTATTTTCTCAACCCATTTGGTGGTAAACAAAAAACATTAAAAAAATTATAAAACCGTATCCTCACGACTCCTATAAACCGCTGTTAATTCATTAAAACACGCTAAGGGTGTATGAATATTATGTGCTAAACGTGTCTTATCTTCCTCCACCGTACTATATACAAAAAATATAATACAGGATATAGCGACAAAACAACAGCTGTTAAAACACGCTTACAGTTAAAAACATATTTACAACTAATTAAAACAAAATAAGCGTGGTCACTTCACAGCAGACAAACGAGCCATTTATGTTTAACTATTATCAAGCTAAATTTCTAATAGAAACAAAAGTGTGCGTAAACACCTGCATGCGGGTCCTGGGACCGTGCTGTCCGACGACCGTAAAGATGAACGCTGTCGTGTCTGAGTTACCTTGCTTTGAACTTCGCTTGCTGTAAAGGAGGAAACAAATGAACGAATGAATGTAATGGACATTGTGCTGTAATAATAATAAACGGCTAGATTATTAGTGGCAAGAAATCGTTGCATTACTGCGAGACGTCAGAAAACTTACTGCATTAATACCAGTTAAAAACGCCTGGTTTAGATACACAAACACTCATATATATATAGTAGGGTGGGGTAAAACGATACATGTCTTCTTTCTGTTTTCTCGTTTCTGCTGATATAATAAACAAAGAATATTTACGAAAAGATATAACTGTAGCCCACCCCCACCTCTAAAAGAGCGTTTTTAACTGTTCAAAACACCCATTAGGCAATATGGGATATATAGGTGCTAAAGTTATCCATCTTACCCCACAGTACTTATCAACATCATACGTGGTGAAACTGGTAACTCTTAAACTGGAAAAAACTGGAAAAATGTCAACGTTACAACAGCCATAGGCGAATAAATAAGTGATAAAAATGAATTATAACGACTGTCGTTTTCCGAGTTACCAAGTAGGCCTATGTTACTTGCTAGTTGATTATATAGATATATTTCAATTTATGTATGGCTAACATTTTAAACAACCCATACGTGACCACTGGGTTGGAGCAATTGCTCTTAAGTGTCTCGCCCAGTGACACATACGTCCACAATAGTAGCAGCAACGAGCCTTGAACCCATTATACCTCTGGGTTAAAAGCAGGCACGATTACCACTTGGCACGGCGCTGGACTAAATAAATTATGATAATAAATTAAAACTCACAGTTGGGGACAAGATTTCGATACGCTCTTATGACTTCAATTCGTTCAACCGCATCACGAGCGTAGCCCATTGCAACTGGTAACACACTAACCACACCACCGAAGTGATTTCGGGCTTCGTCACAACTCAAATGGTTGACATGACTGAATGGAAACTTGACGCGGACGGCAGATATATCCTGTAAGTTAAACTATTATTATAACTGTCGATTAGATTTTCCATTAGTATTAATCCATTAGAAAAATAAAGAAAATGTCAAAAAATAATCCCTCACAAAATAACATACTTGGCAACTCGTAAGCTGGCACGAGGTGTATGAAACAGAACACCTGTGTGTTATACCCTGCGTTTTCCGGCCACGCGAGGATAAAGTAAGTTACCTTCATTCATACTTTCTAATGAGGTGTAGTAAAAACGCTTATTTTTTCCAATTAAAAGTAAATATGTTTTTAACTGAAAGCGTGTTTTAACGACTGTTGTTTTGTGGCTATATCCTGTCTTTTTATTTAAAACATTTCTACACATTCGCTACAGTACGAAAGAAACAAATAAGGGTAATATTATTATTAATAAAAGATCTGTGTCTTACATGAAACTGAAAAGTCGAGGGAAATCGTACGGCACAGTAATTTTAATCTTATTAAATTCGTTGTTTATTTAACTGAAACAAATTTTGTTATTCAATAATTTTATAGCAGTCTGTATTTTGTTTGATCCGAGTGGAGAAAGATATTTAGTGGGCAAGCTAAACTTTTTTCGTACGACGGGGTAAAATGGATCACCTTTAGCAATAATTACCAAATATACTAATTACAAATAACAACGGTCTATAGGAGTCACGATGCGTATGAACACCCATGTTATAACGACTGTCGTTTTCCGGCCACGCGAGGATAAAGTAAGTTACATTCATTTATAATACCTGTCGGCTCTCCAGTAGTCGCTTCCATTGCCCGAAAATCCGAACCAGAGTTGGATCGCTTGAATGTTTGGATAACTTCATCAACGATCTTCGAAATTCTCCCAGATCGCGAACGAGCGACAAGAAAATGTTAAATATCCTTTTATCTGTGGCGTTGTCAGCCACATGTTCGCAGTAGTTGTAAACCTGTGGAATAAGTATTTGGTAAATTTAAATGTAAAAAGTATATGGAATGTTTATGGTGTTACAACATGGTTTATTTTTTGGAAACAAAAAAATAATTATCCACAAAGAAACATACAGTAGTGTGGGGGAAGATGGGACACCTTTAAGACATAATTTCCAAATATCCCAATCGTGTTTTAAACAATTAACAGCGGTCTATGGAAGTCGTGAGGATATGGTTTTGTAATTCTTTGAATGATCTTCGTTTACTACCAAATTTGACGAGAAAATAGATTAAAAAGATGTCCCATCTTCCCCACCCTACTATATAGGGCAACTCGTAAGCTGGTACGAGGTGTATGAAACAGAACACCCGTGTTATAACGACTGTTGTTTTCAGCCACGTGAGGATAAAGTAAGTCACATTTATTTATTCAGAAACGAGAAAGGCAGTTAACAACGGAGTCCTGAGAATACAGTTTTATAATTTTTTGAATGTTCTTAGTTTACTACCAAATGGGACGAGAAAATAGAATGAAAACGTGTCATATAGTAGGGTGGGGGAAGATGGGACACCTTTTCGTTTAGTTTTCTCTTTTCATTTGGTAGTAAACAAAGAACATTCAATGAATTATAAAGCCGTATCTTCACGACTTCCACAGACCGTTGTTAATTGTTTAAAACACGATCAGGATATTTGGATATTAGGTGTTAAAGGTGTCCCATCTTCCCCCACTCTACTATATCCTACTAGATTTATAATGCATGCAAAATATCACCAACGAATAATTAACATAAAATTACTGATTTTCAAACATGCCTGTGCAATTGTACTGATTTTGCGAGTTGGTTCAAATGAATTTTTCCTGCAGCGATCAAGGGCAATCACGAATATAAATTGTTGCTGAGAAAACGTTCGAAACCTTCGTTCCAAGTTCATAAGAATTCCCCGCGTTTCGTTCATGATTCGCTAATACAATATATTAATATATCATGCTAATAAAAGTATTCTGTTCTCGGTTTAGACTTTATCAAATGCCTTTAGGTGTATATAGCGACCACGCTTATTTTCTTTCAACTAAATGTAAAAATGTTTTAAACTGTAAGCGTGTTTTAACAACTGTTATTTTGTCGCTATATCCTGCATTTTGTCTCTATATTTTTAAATCTTCGCTACCGTAATCAAAGAGACAAATAAAGTCATTACTATTACTTCTACAAAGCGCATTGTGACAGAATCTAAACTTTAAGACTGCTCAAGTCGTAAACAGGCTACTCGTATCATCTTAGTTCGCTGACAACAACTTTGTAAGTGCTCACTCCGACCCCTTTACGCCCATTGGACCAAAACAGACTTCAAACTATTGAAAGTGAATATCAGTTTTCTATTGACGAAAAACAGTTTCCTTTAAAGCAGCTTTTGTTTCAATTTGTAGTTTTACCGAAGACGCTCCACTGTATTGAATTACTGATTTGAAAAGATTGGTTTCTTTTCATTTTCGTCCTTCCATTAAACATAACCATTCTCTCACATTAAATCAAAATAATACTGGCTTTCACAATGCGTGGACCTTATAATTTAACCAGTCAGTGCATTTTAACTCCAGCCAGTAGCGACCAAAATGATACCATTGAATTTGATTGCCTCCAATAAAGTCTAGCCTACTCAATATACTAAGCAATGCATGATAAAACTATAATATCGGTTAATGAAGTCGACGTCTAATATAGGTTTTCCTGATCTAATGAATCTTATTGCAAAATTAAGTCGTTTTTAATATGTCCTTACAAAAGTTGTGTGAAATGTTATTTTGGTAATAGAATCACCAAAGCGTCGCTATACACTTATTTTAAACAATTTATCGCCTTAAAAAAGGCTGGAATTGCACTTGCTGCTTGTACATATATATTATTCTCAAAATGGATAGCAAAATAATACGTAGCTTATACAAAATACAGCACTATTTCATAAATACAATAATAACGACATACATTTGTATACCTACCTCGTATATCTGCCGCATGTTCGGAAGATAGCCCTCCGACATAAGGGCAGCTGTACGAACAGAAAACATTTCGTTTTTCACACTTTTCCATGTGGAAAAAAAACTAAAAAATGCTCCACGTTACATTGAACGTATACCTCATAATGGCGTTTATGAAGAGTGACGCTGTCATAATAACAATTGATTTCTGATTTATTTAACATTACGTAACGACCAATGCACAAAAATAACCACAGTGACGACATTACCATGCAAGAATAAACATTTACAGTGATAGGATTTAATTAATTAGACTTGTAAATATGAATTTTGTAATATTGCACACCATAAAAAATGTAGTTAAACTTGTATTCTAAATTTTTTAACATAACATTTTTTTAATTTTAGTTATGAAATAAATGCAGAAATGTAATTCTAGTGGTTGTGTAATTCTATCTAATATTGCACACCATTTAAAATCTAGTGAAAACATGTTTTCTGAAATTTTTAACATAACATTTTTTATTTTAGTTATAAAATAAAATGCAAACATGGAATTCTATTGGTTGTCACAACTATGTAACTTACAAGTAACACTATATCTATTTGCACAACATTTCATACAATGTGTAGTTTAAGCATATTACCATAATACTTCGATTTTATCTTGCCCAGTGACGATAAAGGAATAATTAGACAATATTTACTATTTTTTACCTTTCTAAACAGCAGCTAGATAACAAATAACAACAAAAATATCATGTTTTGTGCTGGTATAGCTCATGCTTTCTTATATAGCCCAAAACACTTGGATCAATTAGGTCTTGGATATCTTCTAAACAACCTTCAGAAATTGCGCGTCTGAAATAAAAAGTCCACAGGATTTCAAATTTAAACACAGGAAAGTAGTATGAAGTTGAAACTGCTGCAATGCTTTTAAAACTAAAAGAACACAATATTTTGAATTGTTCTATTTGGCCAGGTTCTTGGAAGAAGTCTTGTGTATTAGATACCTGAGTCAGCATAGATTTAGCAACACAAATTAAATTTTGTTTAAATTGGAAATACGTGTTATGGGATATCGACTAAACTAGTTGCTGCCTAAATTCAATTTTTTTATTTAAGTCACTCCACTAAAATTTTAGTCAGTAGATTTTGGCTGGCTAACTTTGTAATAAGTAATGCATAGAAATTTAGTTGACAGACTAAACGTGAAAAAACAATGACCAAATTTTCCGTGGCCGTCTTAAAAAAAAAACGGTAACCAATAATTACAGCAGTTGACTTGTTTAGTCGGTAGCCGAGAATACAATTTATGGTGTATATGTAGAATCCTAGTAACTTTGGGTGTGTATTAGCCATTGTAAATTTACCGAAAAGTATTTAAAAAAAAAGATTTTCACCTGCATTTGCTTGAAGTAATATGAGAAATCTTAGCAGCACTTTGATGGTGAACCAGAATTATTGTACCTTGTACTCGGCAAAGGATAGCTTGCAAGCGGTCAAGCGCATCACGCATTCTTTTCCCGTCATCATTTTCAGAGTTCTCTGAAGTGCGTGGAATACAAACAATTCCATATTCCGAAACTATTGAACAAATCTACAGACACAAAGATGTAAGATCTTATTACCCACTTTTTTACATGTTTTTTTTATTTGAAGATTTTGTCACAGTTTAACGTACTTTCTCGAATCTCAATTCTCTCTTCAAGAAATATGGGCCTGTTTATTTAGTTGTTTACTTTTTTCTGATCCAAGCATAGGCGCCTAACATGGGTATGCAGGTTATGCATGCATACCCTGGAAAAATTCAGGGTACCCAGGAGCACCCTGAATAATATACAAAAATGAATCAACACAAAACAGACGCGTCGTAAAATAAACACGCCTTGATCAGCTTAGCATCGAAAAAGCGAGCAGTTCGTTCTATCAGTGAAACTAGTGCATGCATAGGTGGATCTAGGATTATTCTGACGGGGGTGTTCGCAAGAAAATGTTTAACTAATAGTTGCAAAGCGCCGTATTAATATGTGCGTAAATCAACCCGTAAGTTTTAATTCACCACTTCCATTTGCCCGCGGTAGCAACATTAATCTATGCTACGCGTAATAAAGTCATTATTTACACAGGATTTACTCAGACAGCAGAATGTTTGTTACGTCATAGTAGGGATTCACACGTTGATTATTGACGTCATAATAGCGATTTTCGTATTCAAATTTTGTTGCGCATGAAATTTTTAACTAACTAACTAACTAAACGTTCGTTGTACGGGATTCGGTATTCTGTTTAATGACGTCATTACACGTCATCTCATATACTATATTAACAATTTTTGAAAGTTATTAATTTTGAAAAAAAATATTTTTGTGTTTGTGGGACTTTCGAGAGTAAACGTTTCGTAACGTCTTTTCATAGCCTGCTATACGTTTCATGACGCAAAAACTACCCAATAGTACAATTTTTGATCATTTTACAACTCAAGATCCAACAAGGCTGTTATGAAAGGGTCAATAAACTGACTTTTGTGGGTAAATTTTTTTTTTCCTATAAATATAAAAAGATTCGAAATTCTAGATTCGGAATTCTAGATTCGAATTAAAGTATTCTAGGATATCCTAGAATACCTAATTATTCTGTAATGTGCATCCCTAAATACGATACGCATATTTCTGGAAAGCCCGTTACTATTTTCGCTAAGGCGAGTTTGGTTTACTCTCTCTATTACTACATTAGAATTCAGATAAACAAACAATATTACTGCTAAACAGACGATGTTTTATCGCTGCATCGCATTCTAAACAACATAAGTCGTAATAATCAACCTAAATCTGTTCCGTAAGTATTGCTGCTTTATATTCACGATGTTTTCCTCAGCCAAGCAGTGTGTTTGTTACAAAATAGTAAGGATTCACACGTGGATTCATTGCATCATAATAGCGATTGTTTGACCTGGCAATTGATGACGACATAATAGCAGTTCACACGTTGATTATTTGCGTCACAATAGCGGTTGTCCCCTTGATTATTTAGCCTGCAGGTGCTTGAAAGCAGGTTGGATATTTGCCTTATCACGTAAGCGCATTAAAGTATAGATAGTTTGCAAAAAATACTTTGTAAGCGCGTAAAGCAACGCCTCGATTTAAAAAACTCACTGACAGCAAGGGAGCATAGCTAGCTCATCGGAAAAGAATAATTTATTCGAAACATGTCTTTAATTTTATTACATTCAAAATAATCTATAGAAATTTCCATCAGTTGCAACTCACATCTAACTGAAATACGTTAATCGCCGGCCGCACTTCCAAGGTCTCACAATCTTTATCACGTCCGCCGATCAAACAGTATTGCCGCCACGCGTTTCTGACGTCACACGGACGACTTGTGTTTAGCTTTTATGCATTGGAAATATAAAAACGTTTCGCAAAGTTTGCCCAATCGAGATTATTGCTAAATAACAAATATCTGCCGATTTTAATAACCCTGAAACCTAAATAAAGGTCATTATACCTGGCGCAAATATGCAGCGACAGAAAGTCGTAGTTAGTATGGAATATTTATTTTTAGTAAGGGGTACCCTGGATTTTCAAAAGTTAGGCGCCTATGGATCCAGGCCTTGTAATATTTAATTAATTAAAAAAATTAGATTAATAAAAACGATGATTACTGAATACTAAACTAAAAATTCTGATGTATATATAAAATTCCAGTGTTTTTTTTAGGGAAATCTCGGGTAATAGTGTATTTTAGTCCTGAACTTATCAATACCAAGTGTTTAAAGTCGAAAAAAAATGAGCACAGCGGGGTTTTAATGGTTTGCAGTCAAAAATATCTTCGCATGTGTTTTATTTTTTTATTTAAAAGAGCCACATCTGGTCTAAATCCCAGGTCCTCAAAGACCGCACCTATACATAAGAAAAAAAAGGGGGCTTTAAAAAGATATAGTCAACATTTTAACTCACGTCGTCTTCTGACCATAAGCCTGGCACACCGAAAGATTCAAGCAGATCTCCACCACACAATAACATTACTTTGGTGCGACGAAGGTCATATGCTGCCCCATATACCATGTTATCCTGCATGAAAAGGTAATACAGCATTATAGGCAAACTAGAAAAATATACCAGCACTACAATCAGACTACTGGGTTGCATAAATTACAATTTACAATTACTACATATAGTAGGGTGGGGGGAAGACGGTACACCTTTTCGTTCTATTTTCTCGTCTCATTTGGTAGTAAACAAAGAAAATTCAAAGTATTATAAAATCGTATCCTCACGGCTTCCATAGACTGTTGTTAATTGTTTAAAACACCAGGATATTTAGATAATATGTGCTAAAGGTGCCTAATCTTTCCCACCCTACCATGTGGTATTTAAGACCTAAATGTTAAAACTTAAAACTAATAGTAAAATGTAAATAATGGCAAAAACAAGACATTTGGTAAAACATGCCTATTATGGTAAGCGTGTTTTATATTTATATCAAGCTTGTATGTACAATGGAATAAAAGAAGTCTAATGTTAACTAACCCAACATTGCTATATATATATTTACCTGCATATTGAATGACGTAGGACTCACACAACAAACTTTTTGAAAGTTACCTCCAAGATTTGAAAATGTTTCACCTTAAAATAAAAGTTGAATATTTTAAAATTTTAATGTCACAATTTTAAAAAACTTGTAATATACTCTTTGAGCCTTGTTATTGTTAACTTAAAATTTCAACATTTTTAAACCATTAAACGGGAAAGAAAAAATGAAACACTCTTTTTTGTTTACCATCACCATAATTTTATTACTAAAATAATAAAAATTACCATTAAAATATGAAATATGCCTTTCCTACTAGGATTTTTTTTGTATTTTTTAATCCTTATTGGTGAGGTGCTTGTCAAGGACCTGGGATTATTTACGCCAGATTTTGCCCATTACCCAACACCAGGAAAACCCATTAAAGTCCTTCGTGCGACCGGTGCCGCAAGACCGCATTGCAGTCAGACGCCTATTGATGCAGTATTGGTACCGTTTTTTTGTATCCATGTGTGCTTACGAGTTACCACACTTTTCAACTTTGTGTATGATAAGCATTTATGATTTGATATGGCTTATAATTTGGACAACCCACTAGTGACCACTTGGGGCAATGTCTGTTAAGTGTCTTGCCCAAGGACACATACGCGGATACGCCGATCAGTGTTAGTAGCGCCGCCGAGCATCGAACAAAGGACACTTTGGTTTCAAACTTTCGATGCAGGCGCCTAAACCACTGAGCCACCACACCAGACAGCATACTAAGAATAAAGCACCTCCAAGAATAGTTGCTAAAATGTTTAAATTAATATCAAGCTCAGCATTGGTAAAATGTACCAAATAGAATATGAATTATCTTTTAATTTAGTTCACGCCACAATGATAACCGAAAAAAGTACCTGTTTCAGTGTGTGGAACATGTTTGAATGAGATATTCTTCTCCTCGAAAGAATCTGAGGTTGGAGAACACATGGCAAGTCCACTTCGTGCTGAAGAACGAATACGACCGTTTACTACCATGTGATGCAAAGTTCCATTAGGTTGCAACGTGACGGCACTTCGTGGATATTTCGCTGGCATGTAGTGAATATGGTTGGAATATGGACCAGGAATCCCATAGTCATTCTGAAAAACATTAACCTTTATTAATTCAGAGTAATTTAACAATAAAAATGGTCAGACCAGATTAACTTAGTATTCCATAAACTGTGGGTCATGTCATGACGGCTAAACGGCCTCATCTGAAATTACTGTGAATAAAAAATAAGGCCGTAAAACTCTTTGTTAAAAAAAAGCATTTTTTAGATTTATTCCTAAATCCTCTGTATTTTCAGCTCTGAAGACTTAGGTCAGCAATCAACAATTGTTTCAGTCAGTTCATAAAAACTTTTAATTAATATTTATTTAATTTATATTACTAATTAGTGATAGGTTTCAATTTCTTATATGGATGGATGTGTAACAACAAGATAAGAGACCAAATCTATTTTTGTACAAGTAACGATATATATAATATATATATATATATTATATGTTAGATTTGTTTATTTATTTATTTTTTCAAGTCTACACAAACCTTGATTTTATTCGACAAATGCTGTAAAACTTTGATGGTTTTTACCCAATCAGGTTGCGAGGATTCCCATGTATCAACACTGTAAATAAATTGGACATTAAAGTAAATTCAACGTAGGTTAAGTTTAAAACAGAACAACCAATCATCTGATTCATGATAAGTTGGTCTAAATTTGAACTTTAATATTAAAAAGATACGAGAACAATTCAAGAATATTTCAAGAAAGATATATATATATAAATATATGAGAACATTTCTAGAAACTAAGAAAGATATGAAAAGTTGAGATGCCACATGACTTTTACATTTTTTAATCTTTGAATTTGTTTTTAGGCCTAAGTTTTTCTGTAATTTACCGAAAAACATACCTTTTTTTTCCTATACCTACTGTGTTATTTTGGACAATTTGTCCTTTACAAAACCTTTTTTATTTTTTACGAAAAACACAGCCTTTACGGTTGGTCTACTCGGTATTTCTATGGTTCTGTTCATGGTTGGATTGGATTAAATAATTAGACATCAAATTTAAAATAAAAAATTTTAGAGAATATAAAAAAATGACATGATGCAACTTAGTATGTGTGTGCAAGACACTATGACATCACAAGACCTAATAAATTATTTAAGCGCTTGCTTATTGATTGCAACGATAGCATTACGTCACCTTTTCTACTTCTTTTCCAAGCCAAGACTAAACAGCGTTTAATGGGTCTACCATTGTGCATTTGTTTTGCGTAGTAACAATGTTAGTTGAACGAAAACATTTAGTTCAAAAATACTGCACTTATAACTGTAGGAATTCTAACTAGTTAGTTTCTAGAAAACCCGTAATGCCACATAAATTTTCCAAATTCATATACACCTTTTTAAGATAAAAATACTCAAATTCCATAAAAAGTTTAGACTTTAGAGCATGTTTAAAACAGATTAGGCTACTCCATATAATGAAACAAGAACTTTGATTTAAACTGTTTCTATATTTTTTTCCCAATATTTGTATTCCTGTTCATTTCTAAACATGTGGATCAAATCACAGAACATAAGTGGTATAATGTATAATATATTCTTCAGCTTGTCTTTCCTAGAATCTTTTTTTTATTCTCTGTGGGTGAGGTCCTTCTCAGGCACCTGATACTTGGGCAATATTTGGCTCACTACCCCAACACCCCAAGTCAAAGTTCAAATTAGCACAATACAATTCATGTTTTAGGATGAAATAAAATCAACCTTAGCAAAGAAAAACAGTTACCAAACATACGAAAAAAAATACTTTAAAATCGCAAAAAAACTTGAGTATTGCTGAAGTAAGTTCAACAAACAAACACAAGAAAAAAAATTCCGCAACACATACTAATAAAACAGTCCACTATTACCCTAATATATTTAAGACTACTGACATACCTTAGCCATGCATGTTTCTGTATTGCAATATTACACATAGCAGCTCTGTATGTTGAAGGTAGTAACCCAGTTTTTGAATAGTTTTCATGCACAGGTGAAAACACCCCTCCTATCACAATGTGCTTGCCAGTGTGTTCAAGAAAACTTCTTGCAATTTCTGATAAAGGGAAATTATCGGTTACACAGAAAATTTAAAACACATGGGACTATACAAAGAAGACGGAACATTTTTTCTGCTAGGAGGCGATGACAAATTCGTTTTTCTATTCTATGGGGAGCAGTTAGTTTCACGGTTTATATACATAAGATAACCCCTAACCCCTGACCCCTAACACCTAACCCTTAACCCCTAACTCGTGCTAATCAAACAAAAAGAACTTTAAAAAAAATTTTTAAAAAGTATTCCACTGTGCGGGACTCGAACCCGGTAAAAATGAAACAAAGAGAGTAAACGACCGCGCGCAAACCGTAACCTGCAGACTCGACGACAGTAAACATTTCGAAAAAGTGTATATAACCGACCTAATGTGGGAAAGATGTTCTTACTAGTGTTTTATGTATTTAGAAAGGTATTTTTAATATTTAATTTATTTGTTTTACACTTATTACCACTTTGTAGTATTTTTACGTATTTTTTAATTTAAATAATTGCCGACACCTAGCGGAAAAAGTGTTCCGTCTTCTTCGTATAGTCCCATGTATTTAAAACTATTAAAGCAATTTGCAATAGGCGGAGAACTTAAAAAATATGGGGGTAAGCCTAAACATTTGACACAGCAGTGTGAGGGCATTGATTTGCGCCGAAAGCGATCTCTCTTTTTACGGCATAGTACATTTCTACATATTTGTTTAAATTATTTTAGCAGTTGATCCAAATGTTTATTATTTACACGTACAACATAAAATTGACATGGCCTAACTCACAGTTCCGTGAAAAATAAATGTAATATGGTCGTTGAGCAGGCGCAGGCTACTCCAGGGTAGCTTTAGTATATATTAACCCAGTCTGCAGAGTATGACAGTTCCTGAGGAGATCTCGCACATGCAAGACGGTTATTTTTCGCGTGCGATCATTAAAAAACGGCGTGCAAACCACATACACTTCCAAGCCACAATAGGAAATCCTAATTAATTTATTTCGTATTTTTTTCATTGTTTAATTAGATGGCGTGCGTGCGACAATTATGGCATGCATAACCAAAAGTTTGTAAAAAAATCGTTCAGGCACTCTGCAGACTGGATATTAACAATGTTGCTTAGCCAATAAAAGTAACAGTGAGCAGTTCGACGTGAATTTATTGTGTTATAATAACGATTGTTTGAACTGGCAATTAAATACGACATAACATTACACAGTGGGTATCAGTGAGGCCTAAGGACAGGGGTAATCCTTGTCGAAAATTAACTTTAAAAATGCGCGAAAACATTTCAACACAAACGCCCGAGTTTTTTCAGAAAAAAATTATACAGTGGGTATCAGTGAGAACTAAGGAACATTTTGAAACCAAAATTCACTGGTTACCAACTAATTAATTCCCCTGGTTAACTCTAAATTATCTAATAGGAGTCATAAGTTTTGTAATGGCTGGATCCTTGACAAAAAGTCTAAAAGTAATATTTTCACAACATTTTAACTTACCAAACATTTTTAAATGGCCCACTGTTACAGGATTAAAAGATCCACAACAAAGAAGAACAACCGGACTTCTCTGCTCGAACGCCATTTCGATCACGAGTTTCAATAAAATTTATAGAGACACATTAATGAAACTCCCAGCAAACAACAGAACATCCAAATTTGATTTCTGATACCACCAATTCCAAGGAAAATTGTACGACCATAGAAATAGACGTATAAATACAGGAGAGCAAAGCTTTAATGAGGAAGTACGTATTAAACTAGTTCGCATAATATTAATTGCCCTTTTAATACAATAAAATCGCTGACTAAGCTTGATCAAAAACAAACCAGAAGTAACCAGCAAAGCGATTTTCAAGACCTGTGCTGTAGGAGATTCATTTATTAGTTAGAAACATGTATAAACACGCTTTGTACAACTCCTAAATGTGTTGACTTGTAAACTTACGCTAGTTAATCTATGTGGTCACCAAAAAAACGTTTGTTTTAGGGAATTTGGACAAACCATAATCACCCAGTAATTATGTTGTGTTAAAATTGATATTAATCATATGATGTTTAACATTTTATTTTTAAACATGTTGTCTGTGACATCATAATCATGAATGCCAAACAGTTTGGAACTAATTTATTCATGCAGTTTGTAGATATGCATTGGTTCGGGTTAAAAGAATGGTGGGATTTCTATCGGTTCTGGGACAAACCAGAACTGAATTTAAAACGTCATCTAAGAATAAATTCAACCCACCCTTTTCATGAAACAGACGACGGTAAGAACACTAAGTCAAAGTATTTTACTAAAATTAAGCTGTTTGTTTTAATCCAAAATTTCGAATGTAACGTTTAAAATAATTGCTCCGTTATGCCATGGCACAGTGCGATCGCTTCATAAACAACGGTTACTGGGTTTAAAGTTTAATGTTGGTTACAATGAAGACGTGTGTATGTCATAGCGTAAAAAAAACTTAATGGTGCCGTAGTTTACTATATTGCCTTGTTTAAGTTGTCATCAATACAGAAACAGGCAATTACCTATTTGTGGCAACTTGTAAGTTGTTTCGAGGAGTTATAGACACTCGTGCAGTTTATTCCCTTATGAGACGGGTGGAAACAACAGTGACATTCAGTTCCTGGCACAGTGGCTAGCGCACTTTCCAAGGTTATGGGAGTATGCTGCATGCACAAGACGCCTAATGACAATTTAACCCAATGGTCCCTTATGAGTTGTCTTTTTATTTATTAAAAATATAATTAGATCATAAAATATATTCACCCACAAAGTTATGTACGTGGTAACTATAGTAAGCGGGTGCGAGGTGTATGAAACATCAGAACACCTCTGGTATTACAAAAACAATTAAAGACTGTCGCGCGCATAGATAATTAAAATACGTTTGTTCAAAGACATTAAAGTCGGACAATATGTTTTACAAATGATACATATAAACGCAGAATATGTCTTTGAAACAAGAAATGGGATGTTATACATTGGATTTCTATTGTTTATCTCAAGCGGATTTGGTGGTGCCGTATATTGGTATCAAATGAAAACATTTTCAAATGAGCTTTTTGACACCGCATTTATATTCATGTTTCTCTGGTCTCTGAGGTAAAGGATGAAAGTAAATGTTCGTAAATTTAATTTATAATATGATTTCAATATTTGGAGGTATATAGTGGGGCGGGGAAGATGGGACACCTCTAGAACATAATATCCAAACATTCTGATCGTAGTTTAAACAACAAACAACAGTCTATATGAGTCACGAGAATATGGTTTTATAATTTTTGAATATTTTTTGTTTACTACCGGATGGAACGAAAAAATAGAATGAAAAGATGTCCCATCTTCCCCTACACTATGATGTCATTTTATATGATTTCAATATTCTTGTTGTTATTTAGATTGATATCATATAACTGGCAAAAGCGACGCATCGTGCTGGAGAAGGATGGGGAAAATTATTTCTTTTATGTTGGTGGAAAACTTGTTTATAAAGGAAATATTCACAACATATATTTTCGATTGCGTAGCCAATGTTCCAGTAATGGATCAACGTATTACAGGTGTTATGAAATAGTTAGTTGTTTTTAATAGTTGTGGCCAGACATAATGTTAATCTATTTAATCTCTAGTGGCATTTTTTGTTTTTTCACGTCCCATTTAGTACTAAGCAAAGAAAAATTTAAAAAAATATAAAAGCATATCCTCAAGACTCCATAGACCGTTGTAAATGGTTTAAAACACGATCAGGGTATTTGGATATTATGTGCTGAAGTGTCCCATTTTACCCCACAATACTATGTATCTTGACTAAATGGCATCGTCACTTTTTTATTCATATATAGAATAACAAGTTTATTATTCTCATTAAACCGAATAGGTTAGTGCTGAATGGATATCATGTAGAAGAATATGAAATTACATCAATGACGACAAACAAACCAGTGTTGGAACAACTAGCGAAACGACTCGCATTCCGTTTGAACATAAATTATTTTGATTCTGATGATGTGTCTATCAGGTAAGATTTTGGGTTGACGCTTATTTTTTACGACCATAACATATAGTAGGGTCGGGGAGATGGGACAACTTTTCATTCTGTTTTCTTGACCCCTTTGGTAGTAAACAAAGAACATTCAAAGAATTATAAAACCGTCCTCATAACGCTCATGAAGAATTATAAAACCGTCCTCATAACCCCATAAAAAAATAGACCGTTGTTAATTGTTTAAAACAAGATAAGGATATTTGGATAATATGTATTAAAGGTGCCCCGTCTTCCCTCAGCCTGATATATAAAATATTTTTCTTACAATATATTACATTGCTTCTAGGCACACGACTAAAGCGTGTGTTTTTTATTAAAAGTAACTATGTTAAAACTAAGCGTATCCTAGACACGATTTATAAGATATTAATCGTATACCTCAAATTACATCACAGTCATATCGTGAGGCACGTCAATCCACAAACATTCTATTTGAAGCCTGCAGCCAAACGGGCAACTGGTCGAGCCGGCAAGCGCATGAGCGTGACAAGAGCAACACTAGAGGCGTTCTATTAAAACATCGGTTCTTGTTTTAACTGGCATTGTCAAGACATTATTTACTATTGTTGAAAATAATGAAAATTGTATTTTTTTTTTATTTTGCGTGTCGGCGCAATGACACCTGCTAGTCTGCTACTATACGGTTGGTCTGTTCTAAATACATGCCCGCTTACGAGTTACCACATACATATGTAACTTTATGGGTTTTTGAAATCGTTTCGTTTTTTTTGTGTAAATGGCTGACGATTTAGACAACCTTTAAGAATAATCTGAAACAGAGCAGTTTTCGTTATGTGTTTTGCTCAAGAAAACATAGCATCAGTATAGAGACTCGAAACTGTATTCAATTGGGTTAAGCAGGCGCGTTTCAATATGCAACAGCGCCATACCAACCGTTAGAGTGCGTGTTGAGCAACTGTTGTTCATATACAACAGTTTGGCGTTAAATTTGTAACTTATTTTATCCTCGCGTGGCCGGAAAACGAAAGTCGTTATCACACGGGTTTAACACCTCGTGCCAGCTTACGAGTTACCATGTATGTTGCTTCGTGGGTAATTATTTTTTGGGGGGGATTTTTTCATATTTTTTTCATGTATGGCTGATAATTTGGAGAACCCATTAGTGACCACTGGGTTGGAGCAATTGTCGTAAGTGTCTTGCTCAAGGACACATACTCCCACAATGGTAGCAGCATCGAGCCTTAAACCCATAACCTCTTGGTTACAGGCAGGCGCGCTAACCACTATGCCAGGCGCCGGGTGAAAAATCACACCAGGCACGTGTACATCCGTTCCAATGGTCCAGTTACACTTATGGAATTCAGTTCAATGAAAAGGTCCGGCCGTTGGAAAAAATATCTATTCGAGGATTTGTTCCACAAAGCCACTGTAACGTCTGGACACTCAGGCGTCAACCATAGTCGGATGTCTGTGTTTGCCAGACATCCTCGTAATCTGTTAACAATTCTGGTGACGATAGACCATTGAGGTTCTTATACAGTATATCTACGTTAGTAAGCGACAATACTAAATTTAGATTTATTTTTAACAATGATATGTTATACCTCATCGGTTTACACTCAATTACGTTATCCTGTTATTTTATTTTGTACGAAAGTGGTGTAAAAACCGTAAGGTTACATATACCATACACACATATAGTAGGATGGGGGAAGATGGGACAACTTTAGAACATAATATCCAAATATCCTGATCGTGTTTTAAACAATTAACCATGGTCTTTAAGAGTCGTAAGGATATAGTTTTATAAATCTTCGAATGTTTCTTGCTTACTATTAAATGGGATGAGAAAATAGAATTAAAAGGTGTCCCATCTTCCCCCATCCTACTGTACATATATACGAAACTTATTAATGCCAATTATTAAAAGTTCCCTGCATTGCATTTTTAGGCATACTGTCACGCTGTGTGCAGACGTGGTCTGTTTACATAATTAGTATAGTAGAGTGGGAAAAGACGGGACACATTTGGCACATAATGCCCAAATATCCTGATCGTGTTTTAAACAATTAACATCGCTATATGGAAGGGTGAGGATACGGTTTTATGTTTCCTTAAATGTTCTTTGTTTACCAAATGGGACAAGAAAATGGAATACAAAGGTGTCCCATCCCCCCTACTAGATATAGTAGGGTGGGGCAAGACGGGACACCTTTCACCTCTATTTTCCCGCCCCGTTTAGTTGTAAACAAAGAAAATTCAAGAAATTATAAAACGATATGCCCACGACTCCCATTGACTGTTAGTAATTGTTTAAAAAACGATCAGGATATTTAGATATTATGTGCTAAAGGTGTCCCATCTTCCCCCACCCTGTGTCCCACCTTCCCCCACCCTACTGTATATGAACATACAAGTTTATATGTTGCCAAATAGAAATATATAGAGATTGGTCGTGTCAGCTTTAAGAACACTATAGATATAGTACCCTCTATATATAAACGATTATAAGTATAGGGTGGGGGAAGATAGGACACCCCTTTTATTCCTTTTTCTCGTTCCATTTGGTAGTTAACACAGAACTTTCAAAGAATTATAAAACCGTATCATCGCGACTCCCATTGACCGCTGTTAATTGTTTAAAAAACGATTAGGATATTTAGATATTATGTGCTAAATGTGTCCTATCTTACGCCACAGTACTATACCAAACTGATTGCTTTATGTTGCCTATAAAGTATAAACAAACTGGGTTGACGGATAAGATCCTGCATGGCTGCTTTTCCGCTGATAACACGAAGGTTACATTGTTTCAATAATTCCAATCCCACACATGTTATCTTGATTAGATTGCAGTGCAAAAATCGTGTAAAAATTTGTGGCATCAGATAATGCAGCATAGCCTGCGTATTATGGCCCCAGGCCACGGGCACAAAAATACCTTAAAAGGTCCCGAAACACAAAGTTCCACATTTCGACATTTTCCACCAAGAAGTTTTGCAATAGTTAGGTCTTTATTTGTTACGCAACTGAAGTAATTATATTTGGATCAATACTTAATTGTAAATCCAATTGACGAAATAATCAATACAACTGAAATGAAATAAACACAATGTCTGATTTTATATACTATAGGGCCTATAGTATAGGCTCTAGTAGTTGGGTAGGGCAACATGGGACACTTTTTCATTCGATTTAATAGTCGCATTTGGCAGTAGACAAAGAACATTTAATGATTTAAAAAACCGTATCCTCACGACTCCCTTTGTTAATGTTTAAAACACGATCAGGATATTTAAATATTGTGTTCTAGAGGTGTACCATTTCCCTCCACCCTACTATATAAGTCCTAATATATTTAAAATGAATTTTAAATTAATGTAAAAAGAGAGGCGTTTTCGTGCTCAGGTTTATTTTATCAATGGCGTCTTTTACAACAAATAGTATCTGACGTTATCCACCGGTAACTTTGGAAACCGACAAAATGTTTCCATATATTTTTCCCTTTTTTTATTTTAAATAATATTTACAGAAATAGTGTCGCTTTTTATTCCTGTTAGGCCAATAATTTGTAAACTACATTTTGTGTTTTATTTTATAAACAATTTAAAATAAAATTTCGATTTGTATGGTAGGGTGGGGAAAGACGGGTCACATAATATTTAAACACCCGGATCGTGTTTTAAACATTTAACAACGGTCTGGAGTCGCAAGAATACGGTTTTATAATTCTTAAAATCTTATTTATTTACTACTAAATGGGAAAAGAAAATAGAATGAAAGGATGTCCAATATTTCCCACCCTACTATTTACTTCGTGACGTATACTTTCTTATAAGATGTTTCGTTCTACAACATATGTCGGAAAGTTAGGACGTTGATTGATTACAGAAGCGGGCAGGTTGTAACCGCTGTCTGCTGTCCCGTGGGGACCAGAACCACATATGGGGCTCGTTTCGCATAATTCGCTCATTACACGCATATTATAGTTAAGAGGTCTTGCCAATAAACTCAGACCACTTGGCCTAACAAAAACAAAATATTCTGTTTTTGTTATTTGGACCAATTTTTTTGTCGTTGAACTTCCCAATGTAAATTTTATAGTATAGATGGGGGAAGATGGGACATCTAAACATTCTATTTTCTCGTTCTATTTAGTAGTATACAAAGAAAATTCAAAGAAATATAGATCCGTAACCTTACGACCGTTGTTAATTGTTTAAAACACGATCATGATATGGATATTATGTGCTAAAGATGTCCCATTTCCCCCATAGTACTATAATGGTATGTAAATGTAATTGGTACGGGTTTCGTAAACAAATTTATTTTTAAATATTTTACTTTTATAATTTACAATGTTGATTGTTACGACTCGCCATCTGAGTGATCTATTATGACGTAACAAAACATCTCTGTCGCGAACTTCCTAACGGAACCCACTTCGCTGTTTACGCTACGCTAGTCTGACCGAGGTCATCACGACTTTATTACACAAGGCACGTCTCATGTCGACACATCGTTATTTGAAATGTCGTCGATTATGTGATTCTTAACCAATACAATTGACAATAAGAATTTTTGTATATAAATTAGTTATATAATAAAACTTTTACGAGAATCGTTGGTCGGTCACGCCTCGTTTGTTTCGTCATCCAATATTTTCATTGGTTCGTCACGCCTAGTTGGTTACGAGTGAAAGATCGCGCTTACGGACGCGAAATTCCGCTTTTCACTGTTTTGTGGCTGTTCACCTCGGCTCGCGTGTGACGTCATAAACCAACACACAATCGAATATTTGACGTCGGTTGCATCTTTGGATGACAGCTGACAATTGCTCATTTTTATTTTGTTTTAATGTGAATATTTTTTAACTGTGAACGTGTTTTAACAACTGTTGTTTTGTTGCTATATCCTGTATTTTCATTTTAAATAATCCAAAATCTTCGCTATGGTAACCGAAGAGAAAAATACAAGTTATTATTATTATTATTATTAATTTTCAGAGATAAAAACGTGTTGTTACCGTACCCAATATCGAAGTTTATAAATAAATCGTTGTTAAAATTTATTCAGAACAAATATAACCGCAATCCTTAAACTTCATGGTTTACAAATTTAAATGGAAGAGATCTTCAGAAACTGTAACGATAACCCCGTGACCTTAATCCTGTGAATCAAACCTTTTGAAGTCTCAAATACATGGTGTCGAAGGCCATCAAGGTGATCTTGTTACTATACAGCCTTTAATTCGACTTTTAAACCCTCTTTTTTCCCACAAAAAGCCTGATGTCCAAATAATAAACTTCTAATATCGTTGCAATCTGAAGAATTTATTCGTAGTATAGTACTGTGGGGTACGATGGGATATCTTTAGCGCATAATATTAAAATATTCGGATCGTGTTTTAAACAATTACCAGCGGTCTATGGGAGTCGTAAGGATACGGTTTTATCTTTCTTTGAATTTTCTTTGCTTACTACAAAATGGGACGAGAAAACAGAATAAGAAGGTGTCCCATCTTTCCCCACCCCTAGTTTGACCTAAACTTTTATCATATGTGACATCATAATGAATTTTCAATCAGTTGTGGAAAAAACACGTTTTGGGACAGAACGTGAACTTAAAAGGTTTAGGTCAAATGGTTGAAAGCTATATGACTACAGTTAAGAAGAAAATTTTAAAACCTAAAACGGTGTAGCACGATTTTGGTTGTGTATTGCTTCGCGAGTATTTGTTGCGAACTGGGAAGAAACCACCGTAAGGTTATTGAGAGGCGAGTGCGTTTCTTGTTATAGCACCCGCAACGTTTCGCTTTTTTCGTTTCAACATCGACAGTGAGTTCAGTTGTTCAGAACAAGCCTCGCGCGCGTACGAGCTCGAGGGTTGTCTTGGTGGGAAAAAGTATCGGTAAAGTGTCTGCTTTAAAGTTGAGATTACAGATGTAACAAAAATGTATGTATCTTATCAATGAAAGGCCGGGCTATTGAGTCATTACAGCTTAGTTATGGAGAATTAAGATACTAAGTTCAGTTTTTGTCGTTTATGACCGCCTTTGTGCCCACGCATCTTGCCTATTATTTAGAAAATTATGTCTATATATTTCCGCTCCGTAAGACCGTAACACAATTATCCTTCCGCACCTGGGCGGGGTACTGTGTCGTCACAGTTTGTACATAGTGTCGTCACAGTTAGTTTTGTGCGGTAACTAAAGGGACAGGAAACTGTAGTTTTATGAATGGGGTGATGGCTGCGGGACAATACATGGTGGGTTTTAGGTTATGTGTAACTAAATTGAGCTGAACTAAATCTTGCTGCTTAAATTTTGCTAAAAGATTGTGTAAAATATAGTACGGTGGAAGAAGATGGGACACCTTTAACTTATATTGCCCAAATATCCTGATCTTGTTTTAAACACTTAACATCGGTCTATAGGAGTCGTGAGCATACAGTTTTATAATTCTTTAAATGTTCTTTGTTTACTACCAAATGGAACGAAAAAAAAATAATGAAAAGGTGTCCCGTCTTCCCCGTTCAACTATACATGGATTAAGTGATTCTCATTGAAAGTAAAAATATGTTTTGGTTCGTTGATGTATCATGAATACGTAGCAGGCCTTTCTTGTGTGTTTTACTTTCATGTGTTTGTGGGACGTCATTTAAGTGTTTGTTGGACCTTGTTACTTAAACGAAGTGTTAAATATACAGCTGTCGTGAATGAGTTAAAAGAGCTTTCAAAACAAAGCTAGAATATGAGTGGAAAGATAACATACCGAAACACAGTGTCTGTGTACACTACTTCGCGCGTGTGCGCGTGCACTTGCGTTTCATTATACTCGCACAAAATATAAACCAATATTAAGTCGACATAATTACTTTAATAAGTCGCCTTCTTCATCAATGGTTAATTTAACAGTTATACTTATTAATTTCCTACTAATTATGATAACCTTTAAAAGTTAAATACTTCCCACAATCGATCATGTTTGAAACTCTGCGTAATCCACTTTTCCTTTCAATTGTTTAAACCGGATAGTTGTCTGACGCTTGGCGTTTCTCTTTTGTTCTTACTGTTGATTTTTGTCATCTTAACTGTTCGTGGACCGGAAAGGAAAAAAATCGGCTTTATCATTAAAAAGGTTCAAGGTGTTTGTATACATCATGTTAAATGAGGTCAGTGCTGTGGGGGTTATGGCAGACTGTTCTTGTTTGTGGTTTAACTCTTGTCTCTTAACAAGTTGTGTAAATATTTATGTTTAAGATTCCCGTCTTTTATTGGATCGCAGGATTTATTTTAGTGGCAGTATATGTTTTCTTAGTCCATATTTTTTATTATACTGCTTAAAAAAATGTGAATTTGACTATTATAGTTTGACTATTATTGAAATATTTTACTTTAAATGAAATTTAAGAAACCGCTGAGTCAAATATAAGTTTGTATTGTGATGTCACTAAGCTTACCGGTAAATGCAAGTACAGTGAGTCATGTACAAAAAATGTTTAAACTTTCGAGTTTGTGTGTGTCTGTAGGTCGCCCCAGGTGCTTCGAATCACTGAAACTGAAATTATAAGATTTTTGGTTTGTGGAATTTAAGTTATGCGTAGGGCTAAGCATAAATTTGTAGTTACCACGTGTTTTTTAGTTTTTTGAGGGGGGAGTGAAAAATGCCTATCGAAACAGTGAAAGTAGTTAAATGAAAAAGATTAGAAAAGTGTAAAAAACGGCGTTTTACCTTATATGGCGTTGTATTGTACCCTTATTTCCTAGCACATAATGCTTCCCAAAAATTTGAATTTTCTGAACAACTTCCACCCCCTACAAATAGCAAGCTGCAATGTGATAACTTAATTTGACGAATGCCATCCAGGTAAACACGCAGCTGACGTTGTTTCTGCATTGTATACAACCATCTTTAAGTTTGGTTACGTGGGGTACAAGACAGGTAATTTTGATAACAAAAGAGCTAGACGTCGGGCGACACTTGACAGCTGTTTATGAGTTTTTAGTTACCTTGCAAATCAATGCGTTAATGCATGGGTGAGGTTCAGGGCACGACCCAAGAATTCCTCCCCGTTTTAACAAAGGCAAGAGAAGCCACACTTGTGAGAACGAAGGCGGGGACAATGACAAGGTTACTCAAGTTGCAAGGGGTAACGTATCAATTCCCAGTTTCAATGGGGTGCAAAAGATTTGATTGCACCTCTCTTGCAAAATTGCTTCGGTCGAAATTTACCTAGTAGTTTACACAAATCAGCAATGCTGTTTTATGGGCGTCACAATATTGGTTGCTTTTCTGAAAATAAAGCGATTTAGACCCAAGTTACTTGCTAAGTTAAAAAATGACTCAGGTCGTTTGAATGCCAAAAGTTGATGAATCAGAACAAATTGGTCGAATATTTCTGGCTCACTTTCGGTGTTCAAGTGGAAATCCTTTGCACTGAGTAGTTTGAATAGATTTACTTTTCGCCTCGGGTCGGGCTGCTGTGATTTGTGTTTGTTTTTCTAACTTTTCACGATGAATGAACGATTTAATATAGAAATCAAACCACCAGAAAAAATCTATAAATTCAGTTTATTTGCCTTACTGACAGCTTTTTTTTAATTTTTGACCATATAAAAACATTGTGGACTGTTAATAGCAAATCCAGTTATTAATACGGTATAGCACTATACGGGTGATTTTTGGAGCTCAAATTTCTATTCATTTTGATTCATATTTCTATAATTTTATGTTAAGTATCACCAGCAAACGAGCTATACATTATTTTCGCTCCGGGTCATGCTCGTCTTTACGCTGAAGATTACTTTCTCAATTCCCCTTTGCGAAGATAATCGCTAAGGGTCAATGGTTATTCACTCTTGGCATCACGTGTGCTTTTAAAAATAAATGCGACTATCCAAATAATCTAAAATGAACGAACATTTCGAATAAGTTTATAAATTGTTTAATAGTAGTTGAAAGTTTGAATAGTATTTGATTAACGATGAAATAGAACTGACAGCTGTTTGAACAATATTTGATTTATATACGATGAAATAGAACTGGCTAATTGTATTCAAAATTACAAACATTTTTGGAAAATAAGATCTTATATTTGCCCAGTCATCTAAATCAAGCGAATCGCTGCTGGATAATTATAATTGTTACGTCATACGAGACCTCACTGAGGTCACGGTTTTCTGGGAGATAGCAACGGTTTTAACGCGGTTGCGGTTTATAGATTTCACTAACCGCTGTCAGATAAAACATTTGTGGTGAATGAGGTGTCAACGGATCGTTTCACACGCTAATTACGTCACCTATAGTGATATATAGCCCAAACATGGCGACTTTTGTAACAAATTATTGCCCCTGGCAAAATACTGAACAACTGACAAAAGCTGTTGACTGTTTTAGTGGCCGAAAGGGACAGGTTGGCGTTATTGATTAAACTGCGGAAGTATTGGCGAAGATTTCACATAGTTTAATCCCTTTAAATACCCTGTTATTCTCAGAGCTTAAGCAGTTTTATTTACAAATTCTACAACCATTTTCACATCACGATTTTTTTTAATTAGCATTTTAATAAGCGAAGTTTGTCACAGGTTTTTGTAATGTTTAGAAATTATTTTCGAACTGTTTAGTTTTACGATTGAATTTTGTAAAGCATGAAGAAAATCCTAAAGAACAATTCTTCAAGGTGCGTGTTTGCTTTAAATGCTTATATTTAGATATCCAAGACAGAATTTGAATATTTGAATGGTACAAAGTGGGATGGGGGAAGACGGGACACTCTTACCACATAATATCCGAAATTCCGAATATCCTGATCGTGCTTTAAAAAATTAACAGCGGTCTATGGGAGTCGTGAGGATATAGTTTTATAATTCTTTGAATATTCTTTGTTTACTATACCAAATGGGATGACAAAATAAAATAAAAGGTTTCCCATCTTCCCTACCCTATTTTATGTCTTATTACGCATAATATAATATTAATATAAACACCATGTATTTAAAGTCAGATATATAATTTCAGCCCACACTGGCTTTCATCCCGATTTAGGTTCCTTCGTGTTAATATATAACCGATCATTTAATCACAGAGTGACGTCAAATTAACACGTGTTCAAGCTTTTTCACTGAAGCCATTCGTCGCTATGGTAAGTCTTAAACATAATGATTTCATGTTTACATAATGTCCTGGGTGTAGTTTAAATACCACGTATTTATACATCTTTATAAGTAGAGGTCTAAAGTTGGATTTTTATCTTTGAAAACTATGCAAAGCATAAACTGTACAGTAGGGTGGGGGAAGATGGGACACCTTTTCATTCTATTTTCTCGTCCCATTTGGTAGTAAGCAAAGAACATTCAAAGAATTTTAAAACTATATCCTCACGACTCCCATAGACCATTGTTAATTGTTTAAAACACGATCATGATATTTAAGTATTATGTGCTAAAGGTGACCTATCTTCCTCCACTCTACTATATATAAATTACCTTCCACGTATAAAAAACAACTGATATTCTCATAGATTGTATGTTGCCAATAGTTTCGAAACTTTTTCACACATAATTTTAGGTCGAACAATGCGTTACGGCACAGAATCGGTGTACCAGGGGATATTATGTTTAATGACGTGTAACAAGGACTATAATGCCACTAACATGGGTCGTATTGTCTGTCGTATTTATAGCAATTTAATATAGTAGGGTGGGAGAAGAAAGGACGCCTTTAGCACATAATATCTAAATAGCCAGATCTCGTTTTAAACAGTTAACAATGGCCTATAAGAGTCGTGGGGATACGATTTTCTAATGTTTGAGTGTTTTTTTGTTTACTACCAAATGGGACGAGAAAATAGAGTTAAAAGGTGTCCCACCCCTCACCCTACTATATCAGGATAAAAACAGTGATAACAAAAAATGGTTTACGATTTTATGTGAGGTTTTTGTATTTTACGTGACATTTACTTACGTAATAGCATTCTCAGTATGTAAGATGACGTCACTGGTACTTTGTGTAGGCCTATAGCAGGATAAGGTTTTAGCGTCATTTGTGGTTGAAGGAGATCTATGCTTCTCGTGGGAAAGTCTCAAGTTTTATCTGATAGCTGAGAACATTGTTTTCTGTCAACACATATATTTCGTATATAAACGCAACGTTTTATCAGTGTCACGTAATATTTTTTTAACAAATGTAACAGAGTGGGGGAAGATGGGACACCGTTTCATTCTATTTTTCCTTCCCATTTGGTGGTAAACAAAGAACATTCAGGAGAATATAAAATCGTATCATCACGACTTCCATAGACCGTTGTTAATTTTTTTAAAACACTATATTTGGATAATATGTGCTAAAGATGTCCCGTCTCGCCCCACCCTGCTATTTTTTGTTAACGGAACGCTATGAAAATCGTCGTTGTCTCCCACGCAAAAACTCTCGCAGAATTAAAGAATTCGGGCGTTGACATAAGTTGACACTTAAATTAAGTTAATGCAGCTCTGGTATGTAACAGCGAACCTGTAAGTACGTACCCATGAGAATACGATGTCGCAGCTTACACGCAAAAGTAATAAGTGCGTAAAGTGCTTCTACTGCGCTGGTGTGAAGGAATGTTTTGGTTTGTAATTTTCGTGTAGACTATTATTGAGAGTGTAACCGGCTAGAACGACGCATTGCAGAAATTTTATGGACTAATAAGGCAAAGAAAATATAAAGTCAAAATTGGTTTAAATTTATGTATTTTATCGTTTGAATGAATGAATGAATGTAACTTATTTTATCCTCGCGTGGCCGGAAAACGACAGTCCTTATAACACGGGTGTACTGTTTCATGCACCTCGTGCCAGCTTACGAGTTACCATGTATGTTAATTGGTGGTCGATTCAATGAATGCAATGACAGGGTTTAACCTATATAGTTTATCGTCGCGTGGCGAGTCAACCACAATCGTTATAAAACGAGTGTTCTGTTTCATGCATCTCGTGCCTGCTTAAAATTTACCATTACAACAACGTTGATATTCCTTTTAACGCCGTGGAACAGTTACTAGAGCGCTCGGCTAGAGGCACGTCGCTACTTCCACCGTTGTATGCAAACAAACTAATTACTCACGTAGTTACATGCGTTGTACCTGTAAGCGGGAACGAGGTGTATGAAATAGGACACCTGCG